>NC_036871.1:32615698-32619828 GCF_002910315.2 Salvelinus sp. IW2-2015 | reverse complement strand
GTCTATGTTGGTAGATAAAGATGAGAGCACCCTCCAGCTAGGATGGAGTCCGTCACTCCTCAGCAGGCCAGGCTTGGTCCTGTTTGTGGGTGAGCCCAGAAAGAGGGCCAATTATCTACAAATTCTATCTTTTGGGAGGGGCAGAAAACAGTTTTCCACTTGTTCTGTTCTGTAACCCTGGACAGCAGGTACACCACCTGTTTCTGTAACCCTTGACAGCAGGTACACCACCTGTAATGTTTCTGTAACCCTGGACAGCAGGTACACCCACCTGTTCTGTAACCCTAACCTTGGACAGCAGGTACACCACCTGTTCTGTAAACCTTTGACAGCAGGTACACCACCTGTTCTAGTAACCCTGGACAGCAGGTACACCACCTGTTCTGTAACCCTTGACAGCGGTAACACCCTGTAATGTTCTGTAACCCTGGACAGCAGGTAACCACCTGTTTCTGTAACCCTAACCCGGACAGCAGGTACCCACCTGTAATGTTTGTAACTCTGGACAGCAGGTACACCACCTGTAAGGTTCTGTACCTGGACAACAGGTACCACCATGTAAGGTTTGTAACCTGGACAGCAGGTACACCACCACCTGTAATGTTTGTAACCCTGGACAGCAGGTCACCACCTGGTAAGGTTCTGTAACCCTGGACAGCAGGTACAGCCACCTGTTCTGTTCTGTAACCTGGACAGCAGGTAACCACTGTTCTGTTCTGTAACCCTGGACAGCAGGTACACCACCTGTTCTGTTCTGTAACCCTGGACAGCAGGTACACCACCTGTTCTGTAACCCTTGACAGCAGGTACACCACCTGTTCTGTAACCCTGGACAGCAGGTACACCACTGTTTCTGTAACCCTTGGACAGCAGGTACACCACCTGTTCTGTAACCCTGGACAGCAGGTAACCACTGTTCTGTAACCTGGACAGCAGGTACACCACCTGTTTGTTCTAAACATCAAGTAACTGACGCAAGCAGTAAAATTAGATTTAAAAAACAATTTAAAAAAACTGTGTACAATGTTTGTGTGAAGCAACACAAACTTGGCAAGACACATGCACACACACACACACACACACACACACACACACACACACCACGATAACATACGCACTATACACTAAACATGGATTAGTACTGTAGATTTGTGGTAGTGGTGGAGTAGGGGCTGAGGGCACACAGTGTGTTGTGAAATCTGTGAATGTATTGTAATGTCTTTAAAATTGTATAAACTGCCTTCATTTTGCTGGACCCCACGAAGAGCAGCTGCTGCTTTGGCAGCATAACAAATACAAATACACCACTTTTCTGAGATGTGAATATGACATGAGAATAACGTGCAGGTGATTTGAGACTTGACTGTAGTCCTATGAAGTGACTGTCAGGTGCTCTAGTTCCAGCACGTCCTGTAGGCTGACCCTCTGACTGTCCGACTTCCCTGTCTCCCTACCAGGAGGCATTTGTGGTGCATCACTCTGGGCCGTCATTTCACATTCCCCAATGTCTTCTGATTTCTGCCTTCTACGTTTACAGCCTCCGACACATGCTTTGTCTGCTGACTGCTGTACTCTTTCTACTGTATTTCATTTCATTCTTCCTGTGGACCCTTTTCTCCTCTGCTGCCTGTCTGGCCCTGCAGAATAACCCAGGGGGTTCAAACTTCACCCCACAGCGAGCTAAACCTGGTTCCTGTGTGTGTGTGTCTCTGGAGTATAGCTGGCAGTCTGTCATACTCTAGTGCCTTACAGGCCCCAAGGGGATAGATAGCGCTCGTAGACATGGACTTGAAGAGAAGCTCACCCTTTAGTGGAATTGTTGATTCAGGGAAATCGTTCAGTAATCCAGGGTAGAGGGTGCTGCTGTTGGCTGGTGGGGAACACTGGGAGAGGTTGTGGGAGTGTACACACACGCACACCACACAACATCATTTGGCCAGCCAGAGGGGTCCTCTCCATGGTGGCATGTGAAATGAGAACGCAGCCTCAGCAATACACTGGACTGGGCCTAATGTAATTGAGGGCATTCCTTTTAAGAGCTCTATCTCAATCTTGTTGCACTTTCTCTCTGTTGGTCTTGTTTGCTGCTTCCTCTCTCTGGCCACTTTCTCTCTGTTGGTCTCTGTTTGCTGCTTCCTCTCTCTGCCATTTCTCTCTGTTGTCTCTGTTTGTGGCTTCCTCTCTCTGCCACTTTTCTCTCTGTTGGTCTCTGTTTTTGCTGCTTCTCTCTCTGCCACTTTCTCTCTGTTGGTCTCTGTTTGCTGCTTCCTCTCTCTGCCACTTTCTCTCTGTTGGTCTCTGTTTGCTGCTTCTCTCTCTGCCACTTTCTCTCTGTTGGTCGTGTTTGCTGCTTTCCTCTCTCGCACATTTCTCTCTCGTCTCATGCCCTCTCTTTCTTCCCCTCCTCCTAGGGCTCTAACTCCTCTAGCTCCACAATGAAATAGGGTGCAGGCCAGGCAGCAGGCTGTTAGCCAGCCTGCCAGATTAGTGGAGTCTGCCACTAGCACAGTCAGTGTAGTCAGCTCAGCTATCCCCATTGAGACCGTGTCTGTGCCTCGACCTAGGTTGGGCAAAACTAAACATGGCAGTGTTCGCCTTAGAAATCTCACTAGGATAAAGACCTCCTCCATTCCTGCCATTATTGAAAGAGATCGTGATACCTCACATCTCAAAATAGGGCTAATTAATGTTAGATCCCTCACTTCAAAGGCAGTTATAGTCAATTAACTAATCACTGATCATAATCTTGTGATTGGCCTGACTGAAACATGGCTTAAGCCTGATGAATTAACTGTGTTAAATGAGGCCTCACCTCCTGGTTACACTAGTGACCATATAATTGTATTTCAATTTACAAAAGAAATAATGACGTTTTCGTCTTTTGAGCTTCTAGTCATGAAATCTATGCAGCCTACTCAATCACTTCTTATAGCTACTGTTTACAGGCCTCCTGGGCCATATACAGCGTTCCTCACCGAGTTCCCTGAATTCCTATCGGACCTTGTAGTCATAGCAGATAATATTCTAATTTTTGGTGATTTTAATATTCATATGGAAAAGTCCACAGACCCACTCCAAAAGGCTTTTGGAGACATCATCGACTCAGTGGGTTTTGTCCAACATGTCTCTGGACCTACTCACTGCCACAGTCATACTCTGGACCTAGTTTGGTCACATGGAATAATGTTGTAGATCTTAATGTTTTTCCTCATAATCCTGGACTATCGGACCACCATTTTATTACTTTTGCAACCGCAACAAATAATCTGCTCAGACCCCAACCAAGGAGCATCAAAAGTCGTGCTATAAATTCTCAGACAACACAAAGATTCCTTGATGCCCTTCCTGACTCCCTCTGCCTACCCAAGGACGTCAGAGGACAAAAAATCCGTTAACCACCTAACTGAGGAACTCAATTTAACCTTGTGCAATACCCTAGATGCAGTTGCACCCCTAAAAACAAAAAACATTTGTCATAAGAAACTAGCTCCCTGGTATACAGAAAATAACCGAGCTCTGAAGCAAGCTTCCAGAAAATTGGAACGGAAATGGCGCCACACCAAACTGGAAGTCTTCCGACTAGCTTGGAAAGACAGTACCGTGCAGTATCGAAGAGCCCTCACTGCTGCTCGATCATCCTATTTTTCCAACTTAATTGAGGAAAATAAGAACAATCCGAAATTTATTTTTGATACTGTCGCAAAGCTAACTAAAAAGCAGCATTCCCCAAGTGAGGATGGCTTTCACTTCAGTAGTAATACATTCATGAACTTCTTTGAGGAAAAGATCATTAGAAAGCAAATTACGGACTCCTCTTTAAATCTGCGTATTCCTCCAAAGCTCAGCTGTCTTGAATCTGTACAACTCTGCCAGGACCTAGGATCAAGAGAGACACTCAAGTGTTTTAGTACTATATCTCTTGACACAATGATGAAAATAATCATGGCCTCTAAACCTTCAAGCTGCATACTGGARCCTATTCCAACTAAACTACTGAAAGAGCTGCTTCCTGTGCTTGGCCCTCCTATGTTGAACATAATAAACGGCTCTCTATCCACCGGATGTGTACCAAACTCACTAAAAGTGGCAGTAATAAAGCCTCTCTTGAAAAAGCCAAACCTTGACCCAGA
>NC_036871.1:32547296-32612193 GCF_002910315.2 Salvelinus sp. IW2-2015 | reverse complement strand
AGGTTTTGGCCTTTCTAGGGAGTTTTTCCTAGCCACCGTGCTTCTACACCTGCATTGCTTGCTGTTTGGGGTTTTAGGCTGGGTTTCTGTACAGCACTTTGAGATATCAGCTGATGTACGAAGGGCTATATAAATAAACATTTGATTTGATTTGGTATACCTGCTGTCCAGGTGGCTGAAGTCCAACAGGTTGAACTCCCTGTTGTCTTGAGAGTGATAGATAGTGTCCACATCCTGAGAGAGAGAGAGAGAGAGAGTCAGATTACAAATGCTGTATGATGATACCAGCGACACTATAATACAACTCCATTAATGTTGTACTACATCCGGTGGATGTATTGTGGATATGGTACAGAGTGGTATTCTATTTTTCTTTTTTTTTCTTCAAAATTTCRCCCCAATTTCATGATTACGATCTTGTCTCATCGCTGCATGACTTCGAAACACGACTCACCCAGCCGCGCTTCTTAACACCTGCTTGCTTAACCCGGAAGCCAGCTGCACCAATGTGTCAGATGAATCACTATTCAACTGACGACCGAAGTCAGCCTGCAGGCGCCCGGCCCGCCACAAGGAGTCGCTAGAGAGCGATGAGCCAAGCAAAGCCCCCCCGGCCAAACCCTCCCCTAACCCGGACGATGCTGGGCCAATTGTGCGCCGCCATATGAGACTCCCAGTCACTTCCGGTTGTGACACAGCCTGGGATCGAACCCAAGGCTATAGTGACACCACAACACTGCGATGCAGTGCCTTAGAACGCTGCGCAGCTTGGGAGGCCCACAGAGTGGTATTCTTACCCACTGCACTTCCTCCTTACAGCCGATGCCATTATAGTCACACAGAGCTGCGTAGGTCTCAGAGAAACCGCCTGAGAGAGCGAAAGTGAGGAGAGTAAAAGGAGAAGGGGCAAGACATGAAAGAGAAACAGAGCAAGGGGGGGAAGTAAATATTGAGGTGAGATTAAAGACAACAGCATGAAAGAACTTCAGTTAAAAGAGATTAAAATCATAACTGATCAGATACAGTCATAGATTCATTAATTCATGAATTAATACAATTATGCTCCAGATGAATTTAAAATGTGTCACTGACTGAACAGATTGAGTGAGTGAGTGAGTAGCAGAGTGATTACTCTGACTGATTGACTGAGTAGGCGGCTCACCACAGGTTTTCTGAGTCTCGACAGATGATTCAGAGTTTGGTGAAAACTTTTGGACTCCATCAGAGACGCCCCCCTCTGTTCGACAGATGGCTGGACTGAAAGAGAGAGAGAGATGAGGGAGAGAAGAAAAAGAAAGATATTAACTCAGTGAAAATATGGATATAGTACTTATTACGCATGTTTGTGACGTGACTGTACTACTACATTAAATGCACAGTATCCTTAATCAAGTTGTATAGTAGATCCAACCCTATTGTCTGGTGTTATCTCTGACCCTAATCATCCTTAGTTCAATAACCCTAACTAACCTTTAATCCATTACTTTAACTTCTTATGGCTGCAGGGGCAGTATTGAGTAGCTTGGATGAAAGGTGCACAGAGGTGCCCAGAGTAAACGGCCTGCTCCTCAGTCATAGTTGCTAATATATGCATATTATTATTAGTATTGGATAGAAAACACTCTGACGTTTCTAAAACTGTTTGAATTATGTCTGTGAGTATAACAGAACTCATATGGCAGGCAAAAACCTGAGAAGTTCCACTTCCTGTTTGGATTTTTTCTGAGGCTGCTAGATTTTCAACCAAGCTCCCAATGAAATTACAGCGAGATATGGATGAATTTTGACATCCTACGGCTTCCACTAGATGTCAACAGTCAATAGAACTTTGTCTGATGACTCTAATGTGAAGGGGGGTCGAAGGAGACAGGAATGAGTAATCACTGCCATGAGGTGACCACGCATTGAACACGCGCGTTCACGTGATAGGCAGCTCCGTTCCATCTCTCAACTGAAGTCAATGTAATTCTCCGGTTGGAACGTTATTCAAGATGTATGTTAACAACATTCTTAAGATTGATTCAATACATTGTTTGACATGTTTCTACTGACTGTTACGGAACTTTTGGACATTTCGTCACGTTATAGTGGACGCGCTTTGTGACTTTGGAATTGTTTACCAAACGCGCTAACCAAAGTAGCTAATTGGACATAAATAACGGACATTATCGAACAAATCAAGCATTTATTGTGGACCTGGGATTCCTAGGACTGCATTCTGATGAAGTTCATCAAAGGTAAGGAAACATTTATCATGTATTTTCTGGTTTCTGTTGACTCCAACATGGCGGCTAATTTGGCTATTGTTCTGAGCGCCGTCTCAGATTATTGCATGGTTTGCTTTTTCCGTATTTAAAAAAAAAAATCTGACACAGCGGTTGCATTAAGGAGAGGTATATCTATAATTACATGTGTATAACTTGTATTATCATCTACATTTATGATGAGTATTTCTGTTGAAACGATGTGGCTATGCAAAATCACTTGATGTTTTTGGAACTAGTGAATGTAACGCGCCAATGTAAACTCAGATTTATCAAACAAAACATGCATGTATTATGTAACATGAAGTCCTATGAGTGTCATCTGATGAAGATCATCAAAGGTTAGTGATTCATTTTATCTCTATTTCTGCTTTTTGTGACTGCTATATTTCGCTGGAAAAATGGCTGTGCTTATTGTGGTTTGGTGGTGACCTAACATAATGATTTGTAGTGCTTTCGCTGAAAAGCATATTTGAAATCGGACACTTTGGTGGGATTAACAACAAGATTACCTTTAAAATGATATAAYACACATGTATGTTTGAGGAATTTTAATTATGAGATTTCTGTTGTTTGAATTTGGTGCCCTGCACTTTCACTGGCTGTTGTCATATCGATCCCGTTAGCGGGATGCAGCCATAAGAAGTTCTTACTCTAGCTCCTTTAACTACAGTTTCTCTGGATCCTGTTAAATTATCTGATCTGCTGGAAAACAGTCCTTTTGGAAGATGATATACTGTGCTGTGGATGAGCCTCTCAGAGGTCAATACCCAGAACACAGCCAATCCTTTTTTTGTGAACAACTTTGTATTGTTATAAAAAAAAAATTAAATAAAATAAGCATTATTTGTTCTAACTGTCCCATCTCCCCTCTCCCTTTCTCAGCAGGTGCAACCCATTCCTATTCCTCCCTCTCTCCACACCTCGGGCTCATGTTGTGGAAATATCTATGTATAAAACAAAACATCATGGGTAACTCATCTTATGTTTATATATTTGTTTGTGGGACCACGGCACACATGAATAGAATCAGCCTGCATACAGTACGTCGATATTCTATACTGATATTCAAAATACAATTTATAAATTCAATCACACAAGCTATAGAGAGCTCTATTGAAAGAATGTCAAGAAAGTTTTGTAGCCATTGAGTTATGCTGTGTATTAGTTGATTATTAACATTTCGGAGAACACTGGGACATAGTTCCAGACTCTTTTCCAATCTGTATTTTGTTTTAAGTCCTTAACATCTGTATTCCATACTGTAACTATTAACATTGGTTTACAGAGGTCACTCTTCTTACAGACAACATAGCAAGGTCGGTAGTAGTAGGGGATAGTAAGTTATAAGTAGGACCCTGTTGGGTACTAACTTCTAAACTTGAAATATCCTTATTCATGTTACCATATTAGAACTGAGGGTATGGAAATCTACCGAGTGCAGAAAGTACATTCTATCAGAACATGTCCTATCCTATGGAGAGGAGAAGAGCCACAGTCTGGTTTCAGTCAACAGGTAAGGTGGGACAGCCGTGAGTTGGGGAGGGGTGAAGAATTTGGGTCGAGGTCAGATCAGATGAAGTGAGAAAGAACAGGCATCACTAAAGTCTTGTCTAGCAACAGATATGTATTGGCTGTCCAGATGTGCAAGGAGGAGACTCAGCATAGGAGGAAGGTATAAATATTTGTGTTTTTGTAAATATGTCTTTGTCTTATGCAGCTGTGTGACCCAGTTGGTGAATAAACTTAGTTTGAGCTTTACTAGTCGTCTGTGAGTTTTACTCTGTTKATTTAGAATCTAACAACCCAGAGTGTCTTCTTTTCAGGTCACATGGTCCAGAAAAACTCTTGGCCCTTGCTATGAGTAATATGAATAAAACAAGGTAGACTTACGCATACATAGAGTTGTTGAATATTCTGGAGAGGGCATAGTTGACATGGTTCATCATATGATCAAGGTGGTCTTGTGACTGCAGCCTCAAGGAGTGGGTTGACTTGTCTGTGTCTATTACAACCTGAAAGGGGGAGTTGACATCATTGAGATGAGACTTCAGTGACCAGACACTTAAGCAGAGCAAAGGAAATGATCATTTCAGAAGACAAAAATCAGCATAGCTGAAACTAATTTARCCTGATTAATAAACACCCTTGGGAATATAGTTGTGACTGAAACCTTTGAAGAGTTTTGATAAACAAATATTTATGGAAAAAGTGAAATGAGGCAGATGGTTGGTTTAGGGAATACAATAGTTTCTCACCTGATGATCTGGATAAGTGTTCATTGCCCGAATCTCCAGGAAGTTGAAAGTAACCTCCATCTGAAATCCGATTGATAGTTATTATAGTGATCAATATGACCAAGATCTCTTTACTGACTAATTATTTGGATAATCTTCCACACAAACATCATCATCCTCACAAGCATCATCATACTCATTATAAATCAAAAACAACACTATTAGTCTATTAAAAGTCAAATGGTGAAATACCTTGGAGGAGACTTTGACAGCAAATAGAAAGAGTCGCCATGTTGCCAGAACCTGAAAGGAAAATAAGATGTATTTAGCTGTCAGCCGGAAAGAAATACAAATAATACATTGCAACAAATAAAGCACTAACACCAATAAAGAGGACCAATCATTGTCTGATCATTCAAACGTCACATTACTCTGTCATGTCTAGACATTACTTCCTAGGGTTTATTTAAAAAAAACATTGTGATGGTGACATTTCATTACTTAACATAGCTATTTTCATAATAGATTTTACTGTCAATGTGTCATAGCTTGAATTGATTTAGGAGTAGGGAGTTGAGGAGACATAGGGGGAAACAGGAGAAAAAGGCGAAAGAGTCCATTTCATCCAGAGCAGAGGATTATCAAATCAAATCATCACTTAGTGGTTGGTGGGAGTGAAAGTGTGCATATATTCAAAGTTCCGTCTGCAGAAGTAATTTATCTCATTCATAATTCAAACTACAAATTAGCATACTCCATCCAGGCCTTTATCACACACACCCTGCATCCCTAAGTCTATACTTCTTTGCCCTCTCCTTCCCAAGTCTTAACCCAATTCCAGTCGGTTCTCCCTTTCTTTAACACCTCTCCATTTACTTCTCCATCACCATGGAAATATGTTCAGTATTCCATCGGACTATCTTCTTAATCTTCCCATCTCACCAGTCACCTTTCTGTGTATTGTGCCCTCCCTCCCTCCCCGGCCCCGCCGACCCCCGCTCACTACCCTTTCTTATTCGCTAGGAGTTTTCTATTCTTTTTCTGCTCTGTCGCTTTCAATTCCTCAAGGCCTCTCTGTGCTGAATCGTTCATGGAACCCCACCGTGCAACGTAAAGAGAGAGGAGGAGAGAAAGGGAGAGGGAGGGCGAAAGAGAGAGAGAGATGGCAGCACCAGATTTCCCATTAATAAAGTCCTCAGATTGAGCATCTCTTCACCCTATTCTTAGCTAAGTTAGCACGTTGGCAGTGGATCAAGCTGTATCTGATGAGACGGCCAGGCAGCCAGGAAGCAGACCCTGAGGTCTGTCAGAGGAGAGACAGGCAGCCTCACCAAACCCCCTTTGAAACAAGGCCTTCTGAGAGCCCCTATTACAGAGATTGTTACTCATGTCAGAATGCTCTGACAAGTGTGGAAAACTCGGTTATATAAACCTGATCAGAGAACAGCGGAGGAGGAGAGAACACTGTGATGATGGCTGAACCGCTCAGCGGGAGAGGGACCGGGGGAGAAAAAGAGACAGAGATGCAGATCTCTCATCAAAGCCTTTGTCAGACACAAAAGATCAGCGCGTAAACACGGGCATCAATAATGTAGGCCTTATGGTGGGCTTTGATTTGATTGACTGGGAGGTTGAACATAGCCCGCCATGGATTTCGCCTGCTCACATATCATTCAACATCTATTGAGATATCATTATTAAAACAAATCAATGGAGTGGTTTTGGTGTTTGTTACAAAATATATGTCAATGAAGATCAGGGTAAACATTTTGGGTATTAAATTCAATGTTCCCTCTAAGCTGCGGACGTGTGAGGATGCGCACTTCCTCCAATACTGCGGCGCAGAAGAAATGCCATTCCACGCAGAGACTCGAGAACTTCACTGAGTTCGACCCATTAGTTTGCACTATATAGATTGCTTTTTCAAGTGAATGCGCTTTTCAAATCAGTTCAGATCAGAGCGTAGTGTGTGCACATTTGTTGATATTCTTTGTGAGTTATTAGCGCAGTTATATTTAAGTATAGGACAGCAATGGGGGGTTCCTGCTTCCTACAAGAGCACAAAACCTGTAGGCTACATTTCAAGCTGTCTTTGAAAAGCCAGTCAGGTAAAAAGCTTGTCTTAATTAAAGGGGCAATGTTGTATTTTGAGACAGGCTTGAATATGCAAATAAGCCAATAGGCGGAGGGGTTACCTACAATGTCTAATTCTCTGTATGGTAATATTGAATTTTATTTTGTAAAGTGGTTTCTTGCATCATACAACACAATACAATTTACATTTAACTTATTTGGCCCATGGTGTTACAGACCAAGTAAAACAATAATTAATGTCAAGCCCTTCATAACGTAAAAACCTTTTTCATGTGAGTTTCCGCTCACAATACTTAAAATGTGGGAACATTGATTAGAATGGAATATGAGCATTGGAGAGATAAAAAAACAATTGTAAAAAACATGTTCCAACAAGACTTTATGAATGACTGCCAATAGAAGGCTATCTGTTGTGACCTATCCACTAAGGCTTGGGATGGAATAGTCACTTCTGATTCTGTGTACATTATTCAAAAGGCAGGATTGCCATTTTCTGACCCAGGTGTGTGGAATTTGCACTTGATTTAMGATCCCCCACACCATATGCCGAATGAACAACTGATTTGTTTCGTACTTTCAAGGTATGTCGAAGTGAAAATCTAGTTTAGTGGACCTAATCAGAGACAGCGGTCAGAGCAGACTTTAGGAAACAACTGTCCAATCGCAACCTTGGAGAAAGGGAAAAGATAACTTTGCCCTACTGCCTGTGAAATCTCATCAGACCTCTCAGACATATAGAGGATTTTCCTAGCTGCTCTGATATGACCAATCAGAATCCTAATAGCCCAGAGGAGAGGACTTTAACCGAGCTGGATAAGTGCTGTTGGCACCCCTTACGAGGTCCAGCAGTCACCCATAACCCACCTCATCATTGCAGGGCAGAACATCCCTTTATCATCTACAATCTCTAATCTGGGCATTAAGCTGAACTCCTCTCTGACCTTCCTTTCATCACATCAAACATCTGTGCAAAGCGTCATTCTTTCACCGTAAAAGGAAAATTCTACCCAAAAACTCTTTTGGTATTTGTTTCATTCGTCCATTGTTGATATAGTCACAGAATATGTTTTGTATGCCTTGGTCTCATCAAGGCTGGACTACTGCAACGCAATCTTCATCAGGATCCCTGGCAGGAGTCTCCAGAAGATCCAGTACATTCAGAATGGCGCTGCCAGGATCCTGATTACATTTGTTCATTACAGTCATTTAGCAAACACTCTTATCTAGAGTGTCGGCTCAGGGATTTGAACAAACAACCTTTCGGTTACAAGGTAGGCTACCTGACGCCTCCTGATAAGAGTGTGTAAACATCAAGAAATCACCCGCGTCCTGGCATTTCTGCACTGGTTCACCATCTCAGAATCGAGTTCAAAACCATCCTGTTGACATTCCAGTGCATCGATTTCAGTGCACCCATTCCCCACCCACAACCTCAGATTAAGCGATAGCCTGCTCCTCCACTCCCCCAGGGCGAAGCTTTGCTCCATGGGGGATCAGGCTTTCTGCTCGACCTGAATGCACCACAGATCCTAGGCTCCTTTAAAAATGGCCTAAAAAGCCTGTTATAGCGGTGTTCCTTGTTATCCTTGTCCCTTGTAGCGTCAGCTGTGTTGTGTCAGTAGCCCTGTCTAGTTGTGTCCTTTGTCTACATCTTGTTTTAATTAATTTTAATGTACTCACTGTAGCATTGATATCGTTTTTCAATGAAAAATGCGTTATAAATTCACTGTATTATTAATATAATTTTTGTGCTGCAATGTGTCACTTTTTGAGCGACCTGACCAAATTCACACAGAAAGATCTGTCATTCTAATTGAAAGCAAGACTAAGAAGTGGTAGATCTGTTCTGTGTGTGCTATTTCTATGCTTCCCATTCTTAAGTTTAGTTTTAACATCTTTTAGTTTCGGTTTTGTATACCAGCTTCAATCAGCTGAAAATACAATATTTTTGGTTATTGAAAAGATATTGCACAGTGGTTTAGATGATACAATGATTCTCTGCACTGCTTGTTTTGTCACCTACTGTATACTGAAATTAGGCAAACTGTTAGAATTTTTGCAACCAGGAAATGGCAGAGCAATTTCTGCATATTACACCTTAAACTACATGTAGTTGAACTAGTAATTTAACTACATTTTGCAGTAGCTTGGTAGTAGTTTAACTAAATTACATGATGGTAGTGTTTTTAGCCTATTACGGAAACTACTTCAGTTTATTTTAGTAAATACTTTAACACTTATTTTTCTGAACTGCATTGTTGGTTAAGGGCTTGTAAGTAAGCATTTCACTGTAAGGTCTACACCTGTTGTATTCAGCATATGTGACAAATACAATTTTTTTATTTGAAAATATGGGTGAAGTAGGTGTAGAAGTAAATGAAATATATAGGACAGCACATAGATGTATAAAATGGCTGAACATTAAAAATAGATCACAGTAATGAAAGGGAGACAACATGGTCTGCTGACCTGACACATGGTCTGCTGACCTTGACACTAGATGAGGGAGAAGCACATGGTCTGCTGACCTGAAACTAATGATAAAGAGATTATAGTCAGCTGCTTCTAAAATGAAGACCTATAGGGTAGAGTCTGCTGCTTCCAATAAAGGCAAACAAAACAAAGAGTAATTGACACATTATGTTGACATACTAAAGATAGAGGACCCATGGTCAGCTGCTTCTAAAATCATATAGGACAGAATCTGCTGATTCCAATAAAGGCAAACAAAACAAGAGTACATTGACACATTATGCTGCACACTAAAGATAGAGGGATCCATAGCCAGTGCTTCTAAAAAGAAGGCCTATAAGGCAGAATCTGCTGATTCCAATGGGGGAAAAGTGCATTGACACATTGATGAAAGTAGAGAACACAGAATCTGCTGACACACTAGGATGGGAGGGTCCGGCCCCATTGTAGTCTAGCTGAGAGCAGATGTGGGCGTTATTGGGCGTGAACAAGCGGGAAGCTTGAACTGAGGATAGTGGTGGCGAATGACTTGAGAAGGAGACTTCATTTGCATAAGGGATGCATAGAGTGCTATGTGTGATAAATATAGGAGCTAAGGCTCTGGGAAGAGGGGGTGTGTTCCACGTGTGTGTGTCCGGGGGTGTGTTCCGCGGGGACATGCCAGTGGGCTGCACAGTTGTAATAAAGAGCATGATTGAATTTACAAGTTCTGATAAGCGTGTTTGAAAATATGGGTGAAGTAGGCAAGAATTTTCCTTCTATTTTTGGCATCAGACCAGCCTAGTTTTCACTTGAAACAAACTTACACACTGTTAACATCCGACTCCAGAGTGAAAGGTTATTTCAAATGTATTTATAAAGCCCTTTATACATCAGCAGATGTCACAAAGTGCTTACAGAAACCCAGCCAAAAACCCCAAACAGCAAGCAATGCAGATGTAGAAGCACAGTGGCTGGTAAAAACTCCCCAGAAAAGGCAGGAACCTAGGAAGAAGTCTAGAGAGGAACCAGGCTGTGATGGGTGGCCAGTCATCATATGGCTGTGCCAGGTGGAGATTATAAAGAGTGCAAGGCCAGATCGTTCTTCAAGATGTTCAAACGTTCATAGATTACCAGCAGGGTCAAATAATAATCAGTGGTTGTAAAGGGTGCAACAGGTCAGCACCTCAGGAGTAAATGTCAGTTGGCTTTCATAGTCAAGCATTCAGAGGTTGAGACAGCAGGTGTGTGTGTATATGTATGTAAATAAATGAGAGCGAGGGAGAGTCGAAACAGCAGGTCCAGGACAAGGTAGCACATCCGGTGAACAGGTCAGGGTTCCATAGCCGCAGGCAGAACAGTTGAAACTGGAGCAGCAGCACTACAAGGTGGACTGGGGACGGGGACAGTCAGGAGTCATCAGGCATCCATTTGTTTGTATGGGTTACCTTTAAACTTGTGGGGGTTGTAGAGCAAAACAGAAAACACAATCGTGTCCGTGAGTGTCTCCTTTCCATAAAGTGCTCATAACAGCTTGTAGGCCAAACTGTTGGGATGCTAAATTTTTTGGGATGTCTCATGGCCTGACAAACACCGCTGTAGTTTGGCCATGTTCCATCGAAAGGCTGACATAGTCGGATGGGGTGGATTGAGACGCAGCCCATTCAAAAAAACTTAAACTGACAGATTTTGATGGTGATTTTTTTATTATGTTACTTAGAGTGACACACGGGTGCGTCAATAGACTTAAGTAAACTATATTTCCTTAAAGAGCAACTTCCCCTAAAAAACAACTAATCCCTTTGAAAAAAACAGTCTATTTGGCATCAATATGAGTCAGAATCATTTATTCTAGTGTCAAAATACTGCAAAGTGTAAATAAGATAATTTTGGTCATAAAGTCAGTCTCGTCTAAAGCAGAGTTTGGAACCTCAGTGCGTCACATCGAGTAAATTAAGGATGGGTATTAATTACAATTATGTCAACAAATCATACCCCATTTTGCAAAACTCCACGTGCAAGTCACCCCTCCGCTTCCCTTCATTGAATGGGGTTCCGTTGTTAAATCGTCCCAACGTGGTCAAAGGAGCATGGCCGTTTTAGACTGAAAAGCCCTATATGGATTGACCATGCAATGATTGCTTCCAGCAGGATGCACAGCCAACTGGTTTGCATGCCCTGCCGAAGGACCATATGTGAAATAGGTGGTTGGAGTGCATTGGTCCCCAGTGGTGGTGAGTATACCGGTAGCTAGACCATGTATATTTTGATCATCATTACCATCGCTAGCATAGCTGACGTTAGCTAGCAAGCTACTCTAACTAACCTATCTCAATACAAATCAAATCACATTTTATTTGTCACATGTGCCGAATACAAAACAGGTGTAGACCTTACAGTGAAATGCTTACTTACAAGCCCTTAACCAACAATGCAGTTAAGGGGGGGGGGAGTGTTAAGTATTTACTAAATAAACTGAAGTAAAAGGGGGGTACTTTTTACTATCTCAATTATGTTAGCATTGTGGCGTAACTACAATGTTGTTGATCCATCAGTTTATCACAGCTATTAAACTCTGTAACTGCTTTAAAGTKACCATCAGCCTCATGGTMAATTCCCTGAGCGGTTTCCTTCCTCTCTGGTAACGGAGTTAGGAAGGACACCTGTATCTTTGTAGTGACTAGGTGTATAGATACACCTTCCAAAGTGTAATTAATAACTTCACCATGCTCAAAGGGATATTCAATGTCTGCTTTTTTTTTTTACCCATCTACCAATAGTTGCCCTTCTTTGCAAGACATTGGAAAACCTCCCTGGTCTTTGTGGTTGAAATATACTGCTCGACTGAGGGACCTTACAGATAATGAATTGTATGTGTGGGGTACAGAAATTAGGTAGTCATTCACAAATCATGTTAAAAACAGAGGGAGTCCATGCAATTTAAGCACATTTTTACTCCTGAATTTATTTAGGCTTGCCATAAAAAAGCTTGCCATAAAAAAGGATCGATACTTATTGACTCAAAGCTTTTTAAGCAAGACATTTCAGCTTTTCATTTATTAATTTGTAAAAAAAAAAAAAAAAAAACATTTCATTTGACATAATAGATTAGTGTATAGGCCAGTGACAAATATATATATATTTTTTTATTATTCTCATTTAATCACAACAACATTTGAAAAAGTCAAGGGGATGTGAACTACTTTCTGAGGCACATGTATGTGTGTGTAAGATATCACCTTTCCCTACTGCCATTGGTAACTAGAACAGTGACTGTATATGTGTGTAAGATATCACCTTTCCCTACTGCCATTGGTAATAAACAGTGACTGTATATGTGTGTAAGATATACCTTTCCCTACTGCCATTGGTAATAGAATGCACTGTTATATGTGTGTAAGATATCACCTTTCCCTACTGCCATTGGTAATAGAACAGTGACTGTATATGTGTGTAAGATATCACCTTACCTACTGCCATTGGTAATAGAACAGATGTATATGTGTGTAAGATATCACCTTACCCTACTGCCATTGGTAATAGAACGACTGTATATGTGTGTAAGATATCCCTTACCCTACTGCCATTGGTAATAGCAACGACTGTATATGTGGTGTAAGATATCACCTTACCTAACTGCCATTGGTAATAGAACAACGCGTATATGTGGTGTAAGATATCACCTTTACCCTACTGCCATTGGTAATAGACGACTGTATATGGTGTAAGATATCACCTTACCCTAACTGCATTGGTAATAGAACGACTGTATATGTGTGTAAAATATTCACCTTTCCTAACTGCATTGGAATAGAAACGACTGTATATGTGTGTAAGATATCACCTTTCCCTAACTGCCATTGGTAATAGACGACTGTATATGTGTGTAAGATATCACCTTCCCTAACTGCCATTGGTAATAGAACGACTGTATATGTGCTGTAAATATCACCTTTCCCTACTGCCATTGTAATAGAACGACTGATATGTGTGTGTAAGATATCACCTTCCCTACTGCCATTGTGTAATAGAACGACTGTATATGTGTGTAAGATATCACTTTCCCTACTGCCATTGGTAATAGAACGGACTGTATTGGTGTAAGATATCACCTTTCTCCCTACTGCCATTGGTAATAAACGACTGTATATGTTGTAAGATATCACCTTTCCCTACTGCCATTGGTAATAGAACCGACTCTGTAATGTGTGTAAGAATCACCTTCTCCCCTATGCCATTGAGTATAAGACACGGCTACCTGTATATCATGGCTGTGACGATCACCATCACCGTATTCGCCAACTAATCCCCCTAATGCCATTGGTAATAGAACGACTGTATATGTGTGTAAGATATCACCTTTCCCTAATGCCATTGGTAATAGAACGATATTATTGTGTAGATATCACCTTCCCTAACTGCCATTGGTAATAGAAACGACTCTGTATATTGCTTGCTGTAAGATATCACCTATTCCCTTATGCATTGGTAAGTAGAACTCTCGTGATTAGTGATAAGTATAATCAACCTTTCCCTTACACTGCTCCTATTGGTAAGCTCAGGATTTACCACGGCAATAGTATATGTGTGTAAGATATCACTCTTACCCAACTAGCCATTGGTAATAGAACGACTGTATATGTGTGTAAGATATCACCTTTCCCTACTGCCATTGGTAATAGAACGACTGTAAATGTGTGTGTAAGAATACACCTTACCCTAGTGACATTGGTAATAGACGACTGTATGTGTGAGTGTAAGATATCACCTTTCCCTAGTACATTGTAATAGAACGACTGTAGTGTGTGTAAGATATCACCTTTCCTTAGCCATTGTATAGAACACTGTATGTGTGTGTAAGATATCACCTTTTCCCTATGCCATTGGATAGAACGACTGTTATTGTGTGTAGAGATATCACCGTGTTTCCCTACTGGCTCACATTGGTATACTAATACGGATTCTCGGTTTGTGTGTGTAGAATATCACCTTTCCCTACTGCCATTGGTAATAGAACAGTGACTGTATGTCTGTAAGATATCACCTTTCCCTACTGCCATTGGTAATAGAACGACTGTATATGTGGTAAGATCACACCTTTCCCTAATGCCATTATTGACGTATTCACGTGTGATATATGTCTGTAAGATAGACTATCCTTTCCCTAACTGCCATTGGTAATAGAACACGTGACTGTTATAGCTTGTGTTCACAGAAACATGTTGGAGCCAGCACATGGAGACTTGCAAGATGATGTATGAGTCCAGACTGACTTAGATAGGGATGTATCTGATGATAATAGAAAGATACCTGGCACTCGACATTCAAATGTTACACAACTTTCCATGTGTTGTCTTTTTTTAATGATTGAATCTAATGGTATCAGTTATGTGGAAGGAGAACCCTGTGTTTCTGCACCAAGATCAGGGATCTCCTGTTGCTACGGGACACCACACAGGAAGGCATGACCACTGACATGTGTCAAAGTAGCCTTACTACCACCAGACAAAACGCAGATAGGCTCAGTATCAGAATCTGGAATGACAATGATAGGTGCACATTGTTATATTACACTGCTTCTATGATTATTATAATGGTTGTTTATCTACATGGACCTGTTAATACAATTTGAAAGATTATCAAAACACTTAGTTAGAATGTCTACATATAATCCAGCAATTGCATTCTCAAAAAAATTAAATGTTATTTGTCACGTACACATGGTTAGCAGATGTTAATGCGAGTGTAGCGAAATGCTTGTGCTTCTAGTTCCGACCATGCAGTAATATCTAACAAGTAATCTAACAATTTCACAACAACCTACCTATACACACACAAGTGGAAATATAATCCTTCCTGTTTGGCCCTGTCCGGGATATCATCGGATTGGGCCACAGTGTCTCCTGACCCCTCCGTCTCAGCCTCCAATATTATGCTGCAGTAGTTTAGTGTCGGGGGCTAGGGTCAGTTTGATATCTGGATATACTTTCCTGTCTTATCTTCTCGGTGTCGTGTGTGAATTTAAGTATTTCTCTCTAATTCTCTCTTTCTCTCTTTCTTTCTCTCTCTCTCTGAGGACCTGAGCCCTAGGACCATGCCTCGGACTACCTGGCATGATGGACTCCTTGCTGTCCCCAGTCCACCTGGTCGTGCTGCTGCTCCAGTTTCAACTGTTCTGCCTGCGGCTATGGAACCCTGACCTGTTCACCGGACGTGCTACCTTCCCAGACCTGCTGTTTTCAACTCCTAGAGATAGCAGGAGCCGGTAGAGATACTCTTAATGATCGGCTATGAAAAGCCAACTGACATTTACTCCTGAGGTGCTGACTTGCTGCACCCTCGACAACTACTGTGATATTATTATTTTGACCATGCTGTGCATTTATGAACATTGAACATCTTGGCCATGTTCTGTTATAATCTCCACACGGCACAGCCAGAAGAGGACTGGCGACACCCCTCATAGCCTGGTTCCTCTCTAGGTTTCTTCCTAGGTTTTGGCCTTTCTAGGGAGTTTTTCCTAGCCACCGTGCTTTACACCTGCATTGCTTGCTGTTTGGGTTTACGCTGGTTTCTGTACAGCACTTTCGATATCAGCTGATGTAGAAAGGGCTATATAAATAAATTGATTTGATTTGAATGAATAAGAATATGTACATAAAAATATATATGGATGAGCGATGGCCAACCAGCATAGGCAAGATGCAGTAGATGATATAGTGAGTACGGAGTAGGAGGCGAGGCGTATTAGAAATGCAGTATGTTATGCTTAACAAATGTAATTTGATAGAGTGCATTGGCTATTCTATATTCTGACTGTGTCCGCTGTGCCATGTTGAGTTTTTTTCTATCCCTGACAGCCATACTGTTTTCCGCGCGAGATCATGGTCGCTCCTGTGTTCAGCGAAATCTTCTTAATTTCTCCAGGTAGTTAGTAGGCTTTCTGCTCTATTATAGACTGTAAACATTATATAAAGTGGCATTGTTTGAAGTGACACATTTATTACATCCAATGTTTTATTATTAAAGTGGCGGTAGCAGATTTGAGTCAGTATGTTGGCAGCAGCCACTCAAATGTTAGTGATGGCTGTTAACAGTCTGATGGCCTTGAGATAGAAGCTGTTTTTCAGTCTCCCGGCCCCACTTTGATGCACCTGTACTGACTCTCGCCTTCTGGTGAGTAGCGGGGTGAACAGCAGTGGCTCGGGGTGACGGTTTTGTCCTTGATGATCTTTTTGGCTTCCTGTGACACCGGGTGGGTGTAGGTTGTCCTGAAGAGCAGGTAGTTTGCCCCGGTGATGCGTTGTGCAGACCTTCACCTAACTCCGCACCGGGTGCCCTTCGGCCGCCAGCATTTATGTATCGGTCAGTCTCTGCCCATATCGAAAGTGAATTCGCCATAAGAGTGTGTTGAGTAAGGCCGAGTGGTGTGGTGGTATAAATGTTAACTTTAAATGTGTTGTGATAATTTAACTGCCTGGCAGCCCAGCCTCTCCCACCTCAGTTAGTGGGCGAATTGAGCAGCTGTGACGCTGTAACCAGGCGGCCGAAATAGACAGCAAAACGATCGAAAGGAATCTTTCTGGCATTAAGGTGCGAAATTTCTTGGTAAAAACTTGGATTATTGTAGGATGACTAAACAGCAATTCTTCGATGTCTCGCTTAGGTTGAAGAGGCCGCTGCCTCAACGCGCTTACTGCCCACCACGTCTGTCTGTGTGCGACTGGGACCATTATCTTGTTTGTCCGCTGAGGAGTGCTACGCCATTTGGGCAGTAACCTTAATAAACCCCACTACTGTCCCGTCGATGTGGATAGGGGGGTGCTCCCTCTGCTGTTTCCTGAAGTCCACGATCATCTCCTTTGTTTTGTTGACGTTGAGAGTGAGGTTATTTTCCTGACACCACACTCCGAGGGCCCTCACCTCCTCCCTGTAGGCTGTCTTGTCATTGTTGGTAATCAGGCTTACTACTGTTATGTCATCTGCAAACTTAATTGAGTTGGAGGTGTGCGTGGTCATGCAATCATGGGTGAACAGGGAGTACAGGAGAGGGCTGAGCATGCACCCTTGTGGGGCCCCTGTGTTAAGGATCAGCGAAGTGGAGGTGTTGTTTCCTACTTTCACCACCTGGGGTCGGCCCGTCAGGAAGTCCAGGACCCAGTTGCACAGGGCGGGGTTCAGACCCAGGGCTCCGAGCTTAATGATGAGTTTGGAGGGTACTATGGTGTTGAATGCTGAGCTATAGTCAATGAACAGCATTCTTACATAGGTATTCCTCTTGTCCAGGTGGGATAAGGCAGTGCGATGGCATCGTCTGTGGATCTATTGGGGCGGTAAGCAAATTGAAGTGGGTCTAGGGTGTCAGGTAAGGTAGAGGTGATATGATCCTTGACTAGTCTCTCAAAGCACTTCATGATGACAGAAGTGAGTGCTACGTGGCAATAGGCATTTAGTTCAGTTACCTTTGCTTTCTTGGGTACAGGAACAATGGTGGACATCTTGAAGCATGTGGGGTCAGCAGACTGGGATAGGGATTGATTGAATATGTCCGTAAACACTCCAGCCAGCTGGTCTACACATGCTGAGGACGCGGCTAGGGATGCCGTCTGGGCTGAGAGTAGCTTAACGTCTTCCATTGAGAAGTAATTGGTTGCTTGGTAAACTTTTCAGAGTAGCTTCCCTAACACTGCTTATAAAATGCCTCATGAGCTTAGTTCAACTGTCGTACCCCATCAGAACCCAAAATATAAGCTTCAAATTTTTTGTAAACAAACTGTATAGCCTCACAAGGTGGTTAAAACTATATTTTTTGATGAATGAGTTACTCTTCTCCAGGCCAATCCCTCAGCTTTTTACCAAAACTGAGGCAGGGTAACGACTTTGTTCTTGTTTAAATTAAGGATCTAGCTATAACCTGGCTGTCTGAGACATACACAGAGAATTTTAAAGTGATGGGGGCTACAGAGGTGCCCTTCCAGCAATGATTGCACAAAGTCAAGAGCTCTCAGTTCAAAGAGCCAGGCAGAGCCAGAGTGGGTATGTGTGGAGGGAGCAGGGCTGGGTGTGTGGAGGGAGCAGGGCTGGGAGGGAAGGAGGGGGCTGGCTTATGTTAATCATAAGCCATTAAGCTTTGGGCCTGCACTTCAAAACGGAACCTGCCATTCAAAAGCTGTCTCTGAGCAGCAACGCGTCACAACTCTGTCTCCGGGAGACTGAGAAGTCACGGAGTGTGCGAGTTCTGGCCATTGTGATCTGGGATCCCATCTCTCTGGCTCCGCCGAAGACAACTTTTAAGGACGTGTACACACACACACACACACACACACACACACACACACAAACACACAAAATCCCCAAGAGACATTCTGCTTTCACCCAGGTGAACCCAGCATCAAAAAGGACAAAACCTTCCATCTTCCATGGCAGAGAGCCTGACAGAGTGAGGCCGCAGCTGCCCCAGGTCCTGCTCTATAAGCAGCCTTTAAATAAGACAGAGAGAGAGACAGAGAAATAAATAGAGGAGGCAAATGAGGGAGAAAATGCACAGCTTAAAAAAATAAAAACACATCTTGGTGCAGATTTTGCTCACACAAAAGGCTGCACAGCTCTAAATCAAAGAAACGTGCAACTGAGCCCTGTGGAACCTCAAAGGGCTATAGGAGAGTGGAGGGGGAGAGAGAGGAGGAGAGTGGAGGGGGAGAGAGAGGAGAGGGGGAGGGGCAGGGAGAAATAAGATGAGGCCACTGTCAGAACAGAAGCCCTCCAGATAAGAGCACTCAAATCTTAGCAAGTTGTACACTATGGGAGAACAGAGAGAAGGTCAACAGTCACAATACGTATGCCTTCCAACAGGTAGAGACCAATACATCCTCTCTCTATAGACAGAGTCATATCCCTGTAATAAGACATCTATCATCAGATCAATCATACCACCATTAGATCTCTGCCATCTAGAGACATTGAGTCATTACGGCATACCTCAACAGGTACTCGAACAATGATGTGCATCTGCCAATTCATTAGGATGTGCTAATACATATGGAAGCATGGTATTCTGCTGTGATTAAGAGAAACTTCATCTTTCTCTCCTGCAGTTGAATTCCTCTACAAGTAGCCTAAGCTGTCATGGAAATGGACAGCCCTCCTTGTAGCTACAGGAGAAGAGACATCTAATCTCATGATGAAGACTGAAAAGGAATGTGGAAATCTAGGTGGAGCCAAAACATCCCAATGTGTTTGGAGTGTCACACTAGCAATCACAGCCCAGAATTAGGGCCATTTTTAGTGTGGATAGAGGGAGCAGGGAACCAATGGAGGGTGAAATGGAGCGACAGAGAAAGATAACTAATGGACGCCAACGGGGCGACAAAAAGGCAGCAATTGGGGCATCAAAACATAATCCTTCCGTTCCATGGACTCCTTTCTCCCTCTCCTCCGCTGCTCTGAGCTCTCATCACCCCTTTTCTCCTGGTGCCCCCCTCGACTCCCATCACCCCTCCCTCCCTCCTCACCTCCCCTCGGTCTTTGAAGATGTTTTGTTCCCTCTGTGTGTATGTTCCAGTTTGTATGTGCATGACAGGGTGTGTTGTGTGTCTGGGAGCATGTTGGTACTCTTTGTAACATTGCCTTCGGCACAGTAAGGATGTCTTGCTGAGCATACCATGTGTCTGTCTGAATGAAACGCACTGGGAGGGTGAGAATGGTTGTGTGTGTGTGTGTGTGTGTGTGTGTGTGTGTGTGTGTGTGTGTGTGTGTGTGGCACAGCATGACGGCTGGTACAGTAGACACACAGACAGCTGGATGCCAGCACGGCCCCAGAGAGAGAAAGAAACAGTGAGAAAGACTGGGAACGAGGGACAAACAGAGTAGATTCTCTGTAGTACATATTCAACAACCAGCTTACTACATGCATGCCTGTGTGTGTGTGTGTGTGTGTTTGTTTAATATACAGTACACTTTGTTCCAAAAGCTTTGTCCATTAACAGACTTTTACATATGCACAATACACATGTAGGTCTATGCCTGGTTCTACTGTATTTACTTGCCATCATGTCGTAAGTATTTTGAGATAGACTAACATTCTCATTAGGCCTAACTGAGTTCTGCCAGATAAAGGAGGGAAGGAGAAAAGAAAGGGAGTAGAGGGGGAGGGGTGGCGGGAGCATAATAGAGATGGACAGATAGAGGGGAAGAAACAAAGACTAGTCAAACAAAAATAGAGGGGGGAGTGGTAATGACAGCTAGTGAGATAGAGGTAGAAAGGAAAGAAAACTGCACAAATGAGAAGGGGGGGTGAAGGGTTGAGAAAGAGGGGGAGAACAAGAATAACAGAGAGAAAGACAGAAAATAATTAAGAGTCCCGTCCGTTCTCAAATCTCGTGTGCCTTCTCTCCAGCACCAGTTAAAACTCAGCAGGCAAAGGAAATGAGCTCATGGTCTCTTCACTCATTTACCACTCTTGTGCCCAGTGTGTGTCATTAGTAACTGATACAGGTGACTAATTGAAGAAGAGGTCTCAATTGCAGCGGTGTGTATTGGCTTGCACAAGCTGCTGGGACACTTCTCAGTATGCCTACACAACCAGTGGCATGAGCACACACACACACACACACCTCTGGCGTTGGAGGCACACTGCCACTTTTAATAAAGGTTGAAAAGATGGACTCAATTACCCATGGTGTCCAGTTGGCTCCTTACGCCTTGATCACACCGACATTGCGCAAAATAGTATGCAGCATCATTTGAATGTGTGCAACAAAAGTTCAACATTAACCTTCTGCCACCATTTCTGCCATTTCTATGCACACAGTTTGACACATACCTTCAATAAATCCAAAGTATTCTCCACACAGAACACACTGCAACTGCCTCTGCAACGCAATGCTGCAAAGCAAACGCAGCGTTCCCTTGGAAATTAATTTACTTCTGGTGAACCAAAATGCAATGACGCTGTCAGTGTGATCGAGGTGTTAGGGAGTGTGTGGACCCAAACATTTTTAGATTATTATTATTATTATTTATTTATTTTACATTTAGCTTTAAAAATGGATTGAAATGTAATTGAAAGTTTGAAATGCACTGCATTGACTTGAGGTATACAGTACAGAATTCTGCCAGTAAAGTTTGATTGTAAAYGGGCCTCACCAGTATCTTGTCCTCTGATTTGCCGTTCTTGGTGTCCTGCTTCACAGCTCGCACAAACTTGATGGATTGTTTATCAATGAGCCTCCTGATGCTCTCTGTGGATAGAAGGCATCAAAGAAAAGTCAATCCTGCAGGTAAATTATTCTCACAAACTCTTATACACAACATTACAAACACACCACCACCTTGTCACACAACAAGAGGAAACAAAACCACGAAACTGATTTTATATTTAGCCCCAGGGAGGGAACTGATATGATTCTGAATAGTGGAGGTACGGTATGAGACAAAAAGACAGAGCGACATGTCAGACATTAACTAAATGTAATATGAAAGAAGTCTTATCAAAGACTGATCAAATAGTTGATATATCATCATAATATTTCTAAAACTGTCATATCCAAAAGAAACCCTAAGCAATCAAACACACACATCCTTCTCAAACCCAGTCAGAATCTACCCAGTCTCCCACTGGATAGATCCAGTCTCTCACTGGATAGCAATATTCTTCATTCTCACTTGTCACATTCAATCACATTCATGAACCCGGGTCTTCCCAATACTCACATAGCCCGAGAGCTTTACAAGCAGAGAAGTGGGGGATGGGGATAGAGGGAGAGACGAGGAAGGATCAGAGAAAGACCAGCAGAGAGTTAATGCAGCTGTAATCAACGTTAATCTCTGTAAAATCCAATCACTTAAAGTCCTTAACACTGGGCATTCCCACAAACGGCCGGACACAGCATATGCTGCACCACCATTAGAGAGCGAAGTAGGGAATGGGAGAGAGAGATGGGAGAGAGAGATGGGAGAGGATGAGTTAAAACCCTGCCTTGATTGTCTAATGGACCTGCTCAACACACAACCCTTCCTTCCTCACTCCCTGTACTTCTAGCTGTGACTGGTCATTACTAAAGACAGATGCAGGGGGGACAGAAACAAACAAGGGATTTATTTGCCATCACGATAATTAACAGTGAGAGACCAATGGTGTCAGTCGATGTGTGTGTCGTACAATCCCATTGTGTTGGCATGTGTGACTAATGTGAATGTGATTGTGCTCGTCACAAGTGTGTATAAATATAACTCTCCCTGTCGCTCTGTGTGTTATGAGCAGTGTTGTGCTGAGCGCTGCACACCATCAGGGCACTATAGACTAGCTCCTCAGTGGAGAGGACCAGCCTCTCAATGCAGAAACTTACGATTCACACAAAAATGCTTATTCGCACAGAACCCCCCCCACCCCCCCACCCCCGCTCCACACACACACACACACACACACACACACACACACACACACACACACACACACACACACACACACACACACACACACACCACTTCAAAGCACCCAGAGACGCACGCACAAGGGCCTTACCCACAAAGCGCAGGCACGCATTTGCAGAAATGTACACAAACCAACTCGCTGCTGAACGAGAACCGTTTACAGTATGATTGTTTATCGTATCAGGTTATCGTTCCCGACGTAGGCTTACACAGCCATTAGCCTGCCCTATGAGTGCATGTCATTTGCCTGCGACAGCGGCACTAACACTTAAGATCACACACGCGCAAATATGCCAAAGAGTGACATTTTCAATAAAATAACCATTCGAATTCATAAGAGTGATAAGCTGCGTAACATGCGTACTAATTACATTCTGCCAAATAAACTCGGTCTGTCAGCTACAGCATGTATCGAGCTTGACAGTGATTTTTAAAAGAGCAGTTTTGAGTTTACCTGTAATTTCCCTGCTGACGTTAATGAAAACTGCAGCGGTGGTCTCTTTAGAGGCCATAGTGCGCTCCGGCTCCGACTCCGACTCCGACTCCCCTACCCTCTTCCCTTCTCTTCTCTTCGCTTCGCTTCACTTCACTTACTCACTCACTCACTCCCCCTCTCTCCGCTTCTTATAATCAAGGGAGAGAACCGCTAATGCGTTTCCACTGGCAATCCGAGAGTAGCGCGGACGACTCCAGAGAGAGAGATGCGTCAGTTATTTTTTAAAGGTCCAATGCAGCCATTTTTATCTCAATATCAAATAATTTCTGGGTAACAATTATTACCTTACTGTGATTTTTTAAATTTCTCAAGCAAGAATTGTGCTCATACTGTCTGAGAGTGGTCTACGTGGGGAGGGGAAAACTGAAAACTTATTGGCAAAGAGGTTTGGATTCCCTTCCTTATTGGTCAATTAACGAATTTATCACCGGGTGATGTCAGGCCAAAACTCCATCCCACCAAAACAGGCTGAAATTTCACAGTCTTTTCAAACTAGCTCTTACACTAAAAGGGCGTTATCATCTTTTTCACAATTTCACAGTATTATTCCAACCTCATAGTGTGGAAATATATATAAAACACAAGAAATCACGTTTTTGACTGCACTGGGCCTTCATTCTAGAGAAAGATAATGATGGCGATCTTGAGTCTCCACAATCTCAATACTAATACTAATGACATTGATACAATGATAATTATAATATTTATTACCTTAAATAATAATGACTATTTTGCTTCATTAGACCAAAAACTATTGGCTTATTTGATGAATATAAAGAAATAGCCTACAGTAGACCGAGGCCTAGCTCCTATGGTCACCCTTTGCCATGAAGCCTATTTCTTCTACATGAGCTGGATGATTGCCAACAAGTAAGCTATTGTACCATATGGTAATACATTTAGAGGTGAAAACTGGAGAGCCATTGAGGCAAATATGTTGAGACTGTTTCAAGGGCAAGCCAGGTTCTGGCCATTCAGTTATCTGTATTGGAATCAATATTTTTTGAAGATGTGGATGCCTTCACGTAACATAACAACATACTACAATGCATCAATCTTCACAGTATGGTACAGACATGAGTTTTGTTAAGCACAAATCCATTCAGTTTGCAGACACTACCCCCTCCCTTTGTACTCTTGATAGGATTGGTAAAGAGGAGTACAAAGGGCTCGAGAGGCCAGGTTGGATCAAGCAGTAAATAAATCCCAAAGCAGCAAGAGGATAATTCCACCCATCGCTCGTCGAAGCCATTTCAAATGCAATTTCTACAATTGTTCACTGCGTAGTGTGTACTTCCCTCTCGTGTCTTTCACTCATTTTAGCAGACACTCTTATCCAGAGGGACTTACAGTAGTGAGTGCATACATTTTCATTCATACTGGTCCCCCTTGGGAATCAAACCCACAACACTAGTGTTGCAAGTGCCATGCTCTACCAACTGAGCCACACAGCACTCCGCAGACTTAAGTGGACAATGAACCCATGTGTGTGAGCATGCACCTTGTACAGTGCCTTCAGAAAGTATACACACCCCTTGACTTTCTTCACATTCAGAGCAGGTGTTTTGCATGTTATATTGGCATTAATACGTGTCACATATCAGTTTGCAAACAATGTAAAAAAAAATAAAAAAATAATTGAGTTAATAAAGCCGCATACAAACATGGTCTCTTTTTTGTTTTCTTGAATAAGGCAGCTCCAAAATGCAGGTGTTTCAGCCTAGCTCAGTGCTTTCTGTGGTAGTGGGGAAGCCAGCGGAAAATACGGAGTGTAGGTGTTGGTAATGTTCTCTAGTTGCGCCATGATTAGCTCAGTGTTCTGTCACTCGTGGGGACAGTACCTCACCGCCAAGCCATAGAGTTACATTAGAAGTGTCCATCCAAGAAGGCTCAAGGTCATTGGCCACAAATAAAATGACGTCAAATCACGTTATATCTACAGTAGCTTTGATTGGACTGATCATGTCAATATCATACTTTCAAAGCTATTAGTCATCATCATGAATCAAGTCGACAATCTACTGGCAAATCCTTTTTAATCCTTGTCATATGAAGAAAAATAATTAAGATAACTGATAGATAAAACGTATCGGTGCTCATCGGCCATTGGACATAAACATTACACAACAAGTGGGAAATCGTAAATTCAACAATGAGGGGTTTGGAAGGAATCAGTAACAGTGGCTAACTGCAAGCATTGCAAAGCAATCACTAGCCTGCTATTCAGTGGAGTGGGACACTTGGGATCAATGTCTCTTTTCCAAGTTTAAAATGATAAACATTCAACATTGGCCATCCTTCCAAAGAAGCATGATTTGTGCCACGCTCAAAACAACTGTTAACTCGGAACTGCGAAAAATTTACTTCAGTGAGTTTAAGACAACTGGGAATTCCAGAAAAAACAAGCCGGGAACTCGGGCCTCTTTATAGAGCTATGACCTGAAGATCAATGACGCCATCATGATTCAACATAGTTTTTTCCCGAGTTCTCAGTTGTCTTGAAAGCACCATAAATCCAGAGAATGCCATACATTGATGACAAAATTTGCCTATGAAGGACCATCGTGCCACCTTCCTGTTCAAGTGAGCACAGCACAACAAGGTGAGTCCAAAAATGTATTGTATGCTGCTGCATAAATTATGTAATATTCCAGGGAGATATGTATACTGTAGTTAAGAAAGTAATACTAAGTGTATGTTGTGTAGTAAGCTGTTTGTAGTCCAAGTGCCTTACCCTAAAAATGTGGTCTATTTACCCTTCTTAATTCGGCCTACTGTTCTGACTTGGTGGTGCATATGTAGCCCATAACCTGTTTTAGAGAAATGTAATCATCAAATTTCGTAAGAGCTTTCATTGTCTGCTTATACAGAATGCCCCCTTTATTTATCCTACGGTTCTGACTTGGTGTACAGGGAGAACACTGTTAGAACGGCCCATGTTCTGAATTCTGTCGCTGTACATTTCAAAAGTGTTAAATAAATAGCTATATTGACTACGTCTGTACTAGCTTGCTCATTAATATCTTAATCGAAATTACGGATTGCCTCTTATTCGCTTGTCGTCCCCTTATGCCATAGTTTGTACATCTCAATTGTCATTATAAACCACATTTGTTTAAGCAAGTCAGCCATATCTGCTATGTTTTTATAAAAGGCAGTAAATGAGGCTGAATGAACTGTTTTGCTGCCAGACAAGGCTCTGCTGATAGCCAGGTGTAGCAGTGGTAAGATGTAGGGACCTCTGTTGGGAAAGCTTTATGTAGGCCCGAACAATTTGTGGGAACTGTTTGTCACATAGTGCAATTAATGTATTGTTTCGTTTTGTGTAGTGGCTTTGCTGGCATGCATCCCACTTCTTTTTTTTCCCCCACCAGGATTTACATGCTTAAATCGCCACTGGTTACAAAGTGGGATTAAAATGGATGTACATTTCATTTTTTTGTCGATCTAAATAAAATACTCTGTAATGTCAAAATTCTAACATTTATTTTTTTAAATGAAAAAAACACTGCTATATCATGATTAGATAAGTACTCAACCCCCTGAGTCAATACATGTTAGAATTACATTTGCCAGTGACTACAGCTGTGACTCTTTCTGGGTAAGTCTCTAAGAGCTTTCCACACCTGGATTGTGCAACATTTGCCCATTATTCTTTTCAAAATTATTCAAGCTCTGTCAAATTGGTTGTTGATCATTACTAGACAACCATTTACAGGTCTTCCCATAGATTTTCAAGCAGATTTAAGTCAAAACTGTAACCCGGCCACTGAGGAACATTCACTGTGTTTTTTGGCTTTGTGTTTAAGTTATTGTCCTGCTGAAAGGTGAATTCATCTCCCAGTGTCTGGTGGAAAGCAGACTGAACCAGGTTTTCCTCTAGGATTTTGCCTGTGCTTAGCTCCATTCCATTTCTTATTTGTCCTGAAAAACTCACCAGTCCTTAACTATTACAAGCATACCCATAACATGATGCAGCCACTGATGCAGCCACCACTATTCTTCTATGGAGAGTGGTACTCAGTAATGTGTTGAATTGGATTTGCCCCAAACATAACACTTTGTTATCAGTACAAAAATGTAATTGCTTTGCCACATTTTTTGCTGTATTACTTTAGTGCCTTGTTTTGGAATATTTTTATTTTGTACAGGCTTTCTTCTTAACACTGTCAATTAGGTTAGTATTGTGGAGTAACTACAATGTTGTTGATCTATCCTCAGTTTTCCCCTATCACAGCCATTAAACGCTGTAACTGTTTTAAAGTCACCATTGGCCTCATTGTAATGATTTTCTTCTTCTGACGAGAAGTATGAAGGATCGGACCAAAATGCAGCGTTGTACGTGTCCACTTTAAATTTATTAAACTGAACACAAAAATAACAAAGGAGAAAACACGAAAAAACGAAACAGTCCTATCAGGTGACAAAACAGGAAACAACTACCCACAAGCACAGGTGGGAACAGGCTACCTAAGTATGGTTCTCAATCAGAGACAACGATTGACAGCTGCCTCTGATTGGGAACCATACCAGGCCAAACACAGAAATACAAAACATAGAACAAAACATAGAATGCCCACCCCAACTCACGCCCTGACCTAACCAAAATAGAGACATAAAAAAGGAACTAAGGTGAGAACGTGACACTCATGGTAAAATCCCTGAGCGGTTTCCTTTCTCTCTGGCAACTGAGTGAGGAAGGACGCCTGTATCTTTGTAGGGACTGGGTGTATTAATACACCATCCAAAGTGTAATTAATAACGTCACCATGCTCAAAGGGATATGCAACATCTGCTTTTTTAATACCGATCTACCAATAGGTGCACTTCTTTGAGAGGCATTGGAAAACCTCCCTGGTCTTTGTGGTTGAGTGTGTGTTTGACATTCCGTACATGCAACTCATTATGTGACTTGTAAAGCACATTTTTACTTTGAACTTATTTAGGCTTGCCATAGCAAAGGGGTTGACACAAGACATTTCAGCTTTTTATTTTTAACAAATTTGTAAAAAAAACTGTAAAACATAATTCCACTTTGATAATATGGGGTATTTTGTTTAGGCCAGTGACAAACATCTCAATTTAATCCATTTTAAATTCAGGCTGTAACACAACAAAATGTGGAAAAAGTTAAGGGGTGTGAATACCTTCTGTAAGCACTGTAGGTACACACACAGTTCGGGTTTAGCTTGCGTGTGTGAGGGGTTGAGTGTGTGTTTGTGGAGGGCACAGACGCAGCTGGCTCTGGTGTTATCCCGAATACTGGCCCTGAAGGGGCCCCATGGCCACATAAACATGTGTGTGTGTCTGTGTGTGCATGTGTGAGAGGAGACCTTTGTGTCTGTGTCTCTCAAATATGTCACTGGAGTAAAATACCCCAGTGGGGAGCATAACAGCAGAGAGAGAAGGGGGAGGGAGGGAGGGAGTGAGGAGAGGAGAGGAGGATGATGAGAGAGGGACAGTGAAAACTGGAGGTCTATTAAAAGGTTTAGGGTCTCTTAATAGTCTAAGGTTCTCCATCCCCTTGTCTCCTCTCCTTCTGGAATGTTCTTTCCCTGTCCAGTTGTTCAACACTAGTGCAGATGGCCACTGTAGACTGTCACACCCTGATCGGTTTCACCGGTCTTTGTGCTTGTCTCCACCCCGCTCCAGGTGTCGCCCATCTTCCCCATTACTCCCAGGATATTTATACCTGTACTCTCTGTTTGTCTGTTGCCAGTTCATTTTGTTTCGTCAAGCCTACCAGCGTTTTCCCCGTGCTCCTGTCTTCCCAGTTTTGACCATTCTGCCTGCCCTGAGCCTGCCTGCCGTTCGGTACCTTGTTACACCACCCAGGATTACTGACCTCTGCCTGCCCTGACCCTGAGCCTGCCTACCGTTCTGTACCTTTCGGACTCTGCTCTAGATTACTGACCTCTGCCTGCCCTTGACCTGTTGTTTGCCTGCCCCCCAGTTTTTGTAATAAACTTTTGTTACTTCAAAACTGTCTGGGTCTTCTCCTGAGCCTTGACAGTAGACTATTGAGATGGGCCCTTGAGAGGTTAACTGAGGTGAGACAGGCCGGCATGGGGTCCAGGTTTCACAGGGTTAAAGACTTCGGCTGTTCACACACACTTGAAAGTAAGATCTCAACCTTTACTCATGAATATAGCCTCTCAAAGATAAGAGCAGATAGGTCCTTAGTGTACTCTCAACTACTCTGTCTGTACGGATCTATGCATTTATGAACTTTCCCAGTAAAATGGCTCGGACATGGCATTTCCACTCAAATGTACAGTTGACTGTTCTTTTGACCGCCATGCATGGTCCTATAGATTGTATAATTACAGTCAGAATGCGAGAGGCACAAAATGTCAAAACACATTTTCAATCAGCGCATTTTCAATTGCACAGTGGTGCTTAGCTAAAGAAGGTTTACGAACTGTATCCATTTCATCATTTTGTGCCTTGATATTTTCCTTACAGTCTATAGTACACCAGGATGTGTGAAAGTAGGATAAGACAAGTAATGCTTCATATGCTAATAGGCCTTCCAGTGCTTATGGTGTGCTGCCCTCCTCTGGTGACAGGGTAAAATCACATCCATTTCCTCTATTCCTTATCACATAGATGAAAGTTGGCTGATACTGACATGAGTGTTMCATATAGTAAATTCTATAATTATGTTCACTGTGCTGTACCCATTCTTCACCATGGAAAGCCCGGTTTGTCACTGCMTTTGAGTGCACATGTCAAAGCAAATCCAATCAAAGTGTATTTGTCACGTACACTAATTAGCAGATGTTAAAGCAGCAAAATGGTTATTAGCAAATTACTGCAAAGTTGGCTAGGAACTAGAAACGGGGGGGCGTGTCTGTCGGCGCCATCTTGTTATATAAAATCAGTGATGAGGGGGCCTCTGGGAGCTTACACCATTATAAAACCTCCACCCCAGGCAACATGGGGTAGGGCCCAAATACTCTTCAATTGGCTGAGGGGTCTACATGGGTGACCTTCACATCAAGGTTCATGTTGTGACCTGACAGATGCACAGCAAAATATGCAGCCTGTCAGTCATACAAGCCCCCAGAGAATTAAATGTGTGTCTATCCCAACCTAAACACTCCGAATGTCAGACAGTGGGAGAGATGGACAAAATAGAAGGAAACAAGAATGTAGGCCTATTAGTACCATCCTGTTACCAAAGAGTGTGTTTATTTGTCCATCATGCTATTGAGACTACATAAGTCTTGATGATAAATGTTGATCTGTAAGAAAAAAGTGTCAAGTGGGATTGTAAAAATGCATTTGTAGAGCAACTACAGTAGGTTTATTGCCTATAATATATTTATGGTGATACAGCCTATTAGCCTGGTGGATCCAGCCTGACCTCCTCGTTCACCATTGTTTGAAGTGAAATAGAATGGTGAAKGCAGCGATCAGGCTGGATCCACCAGGCTAATCCACGGTGCTTGCAACGCAAGGGTTGTTGGTTAGATTCCCACGGGGGACCAGTACAAAAAATGTATACACTCACTACTGTAAGTCACTCTGGATAAGAGAGTCTGCTAAATGATTAAAATATAAAAGGCTCAGACTATGATTTGTACATTAATCAATTAATAACAGAAAAGTTACAGAAAGCTTTTATTCACCCAGTCAAGTTCCAATCCTACCGACAGTTGTTGCTTTCACAATAAGAATAAGCATAATAAAACACTCAATGTTAAGGTAGTGCATCTTGAACAACAAGAGAGCATACCGGTAGGTCACAGGACATCTAAATATTCAGCAACAAAATGAACAAGAGGCCACTTAGCAGAACACAGTGACTCTAAAACTAGCACAGGAATAACACATACTGGGCTTGATAAGCAAAAGAAAAAGGCAAAAGACAGCTCTCCACTGAGCTCTCAGAGAATATTGATATATCACACTAGGATAAATACACTTGTAAAGCCATTTGCTGTTAGGTCTTTGGGTCTTTCATCGTCTTTTGTGGCACACAAGGAAAGGGCAAGATGTAATCAATGTTTCACCTGGAAGGCTCTGTGGGGACGAGGCTACTCCGTTTCAGAGAGCTCACTCCAAACCCTGCGTAGAGGGGTTGTGTGAAGGTGGCCTCGAACTTGTAGAGGTGGACCATGGTGCTGTCTGGAACCTGGACCTTGTAGGAGATCAGACCAGCTGGGTAGTCCACAAAACACACCAACCTTCATATCACCATGTTTCTTGTCCATGGGCAGTTTAGTCTCCATGGGACATTTCTATGACGAAGAAGATTACGTTATTATCAGTCCAATGTACACTGAAGTCCAATAGAAACTTGTCTTCTGCTTTATTCCAGGCAGCCATACTATAGTGCTTGTTGAGCAGCTTAATGGGTAAATGCCTTGGTCAAGGGCACAACAGGTGATGGCATCTAGGACAGTGATGCCCTTAGGTTGCAGACCCAATCCCAACCAGATGTGTTTTCCCTCAGTTGCTGGTCCACTTCACTAACCTCTAGGACACATTGTGTATGATTCTCTGCTGGGCCATGGTGGACCTAGCCGTAGATCAAAGTCGGTCGTAAGCACCAGACCTTGCTGTTACGTTCAAAGCAATCGTTGATCTTCTTTCTGATGATGCTGGCGCAGCAAACAACAATAAGGGCCAAGACATAGAGGTTTTCTACCTCCCAGTTATAGTGTCCGTCCTTCCGAACCTCTTTACACAGCACCTGGGGGAGCTGTCAAAGCGGTCAGGGTGGGCTGGGGCTCCTTGCAGTGTTGGACTGAACTGTGTCTGTCAGAACGAGGTTGTAGTTGGCCGTGTTGGTGGTCAAGGGTCAGGGTGGTGGCATCTGGCGGTTATAAGAGAACTTGGCTTTATTATGCACATGCGGATAACAACAAACTTGATTAGGTGAAAGTTTCACAGTTGCAGCTGCCGGGTTTGACGTGTGGTCAAGTAATAACAAATCAGATTTATCAGCTTCTGTGTGAAAGACATGAATTCATTTGGAAATCCAAATAAAACTTACAACGCAAGAAATCCGCTCTGGTCATTGGCAGCTCTTCTATTTCCTTTGCTTTAGGCGGGAAGTTGTTGAAAATAGTGAAATAAATTATAAACTAGCAAAGGGTTAAAAAGCAAATATGCTATTCCATCACAATCCCCAAAGAAAATTCCAGAATACATGAAAATACATTTGACTTAATTCCAATGGTAGTCCTGTGAATGCAGTTTGGTTGGCAAAAGAGTGCACCTATCCTTACACCCACCTCTTTCAGAGAAGCAATCCTTTTTCTTGCAGTCATCATCCAATGTCTCATGAAGAGACAGGATGGATTTCATCCATCTTCGTTTGCCGCCCTCTCATCGCAGCCATTAAAGAGTTGGTGGTTTTCTTGCTGTTTCCCACTGCTTCCTTTTATGACACACACAGAAAATGGAGGAACACACGTCACCAGTGGTGGAAAAAGTACCTAATTGCCATACTTGAGTAAAAGCAAAGATAACTTAATAGAAAATGACTCGTAAAAGTCACCCAGTAAAATACTACTTGAGTAAAAGTATTTGGTTTTCAATAAGTATCAAAAGTAAATGTAATTGCTAAAATATTTTACTTTACTTGGCAAGCCATCTAAGAACAAATTCTTATTTACAATGACGGCCTACCAAAAGGCCTCCTGCGTGGATGGGGGATTCCCAAAAATTATAGAGGACAAAAACATCACGACACTTCATAGAGACCTAAGACAACATAGCATCGCAGCAACACATGACAACACAGCATGATCGCAACACCACATGACAACAAGTTAGCAACAACATGGTAGCAGCACAAAACATGTCACAAACACTATTGGGCACAGACAACAGCACAAAAGCAAGAAGGTAGAGACAACAAATACATCACACAAAGCAGCCACAAACGTCAGTAAGTGTCCATGATCGAGTCTTTGAATGAAGATAAGTGTCCAGTTAGTTTTTTTTCTCCAGTTTTGATATGTGCTGAGAGAAGGACAGTGTACCATCTAGCCATACTCCCAAGTACTTGTATGTGACTACCTCAAGCTCTAAACCCTCAGACGTAGTAATCACACCTGTGTTCCAATGTTAATAGCAGAGAAAGCTTGTTGGAAACTAAGAAAGCTTTGTTGTAGAGCATTTATGACACAATCCAGTAGAAGACTATCATCTACATATATGGATGAGAGCTTCCAACTTGCCCAAAACATTTTAAGTATCAAAAGTAAAAGTATAAATAATTTCAAATTCATTATAATAAGCAAACCAGACAGCACAATTTTCTTTTTTAATTTAAAGATAGCCAGGGGCACAGACAGACATAATTTACAAACAACGAATGTGTGTCTACCAAATACAGATAGATACTGACTGTTACTTTTTATTTTGACCCCCCTTTTTGTTCAGGGACACATGATTCCATTTCTGTTAGTCACATGTCTGTGGAACTTGTTCAGTTTATGTCTCAGTTGTTGAATCTTGTTATGTTCATGCAAATATTTACACATGTTAAGTTWSCTGAAAATAAACGCAGTTGACAGTGAGAACGTTTTTTTGTTGTTGCTGTGTTTAGTAAATCTCACTCAAAGCTTTCTTCAAAAGTTGGCAGCCCTGACCTCAGCTGGTTTTAGAATACAATATAGAAGTGAAACCTAGCTGAGGATTGACATGACATGGTAGTACCCACAAGGGTGCAGAACACTAGAACCTAAGATTATGATGGCAGAGATACCTCACAGACATCTTACTAGCCAACTGTCCCCACCTTTCGTCCATCCAAACTCCCCTTGATAGCTTTCTGGTGGGAGGTTATCTTGATGGCCTCCACTTGTTGCTGCAGAGGGAATGGAATTCAGTTAAGTTACAGGTTATTTGACAAACACATTACTGTGTTCCCTAGGCCTAGACAGAAAGCTAATGATGGGATTGTGCGATATTAAGTTAGTCCTAAATGTAAGGGAGAGAAGTAAACTTCCATACAAAACTGAACTGATTGCAGCACATTCGTCTGTCATAACTAGCTAAGTAGCTTAACGTTATATGTTTTTAGTGAAAATAGCTAACAGTTACCAGTCTTGGGCAAGGGCGCCTCACTGTTTCTGCTGGGACAGTCTTGTGTCTTTTATGGTCGTCCGTGAGACACGCGTAGCAGATGCACACTTTGTCAGTGCGAGAGTACAACTATCACCTTGTCGTGTTGTGGACAAACTGTCTCGAAGACGTCCCATGGCCATCCCCAACTTGTGCTTCTGGTCGAAGTGCGGTTCACAGTATGAGGCACACCAAACATGACTTCGTAGCTTTTCTTTCTCATAAACGGACGTCGCAAAGCACATCTCTTGSCCGGGTGTGATGAGATCATTTAATCGGGTGGAATACTTCTTCTATGAGGTTTAACGGCGGTTGGCATCCAATTTGTTGCATTACCGCCACCTACTAGACTGGAGTACAACTCCCTTACACTTTGCTTGATAGATAAAATTCAATAAATAAATACCCTACCATCTAACACTACACTCACGAATTATATAAAATAAAATGAACCACCCTACTCCACTAATTAAATGTATTTATTCCTACCTCATGTCATCATCCTGAAAGGACTGGACATCACCAGAACACATCCTGTAACTCTTCTGATGTCAAGTCTTGCACAACCAAATACCTTTCTGCAGCTGCCACCACAACCTCCATATTCTGCGACTTGCGTTCCATCCCTGCCATACAGTTGATAACCATTACCATGAATGCTAAAACATTTTTTTTACCTGTCCTTATATCACTTTTTGTCTTATCCCACTGTACAGGTATATCTACTACTCTCACCACTCCTCCCCCTTAATCCATCTTCCTCTACTTTCTTCACTGCCTCAGCATATGACAACTTCTGCACTACTCTAACCCTGGAAACCTCAACCTGCCTCTATTGCACAGGACATTAATGATCCCCAGCTCCATGGGCACCCCTACAATTAACACATTCCACTACTTTCCACAATACTTCAAATTACTTTGTCTCATGCCCTTCTGCACACTTTTCACACCTTGGACCCTCCCTCCTACACACTGCTGCCACATGTCCATAAGCTTGACATCTGTAACATCGTAATGTATTCGGCACATACGCTCGTACAAGATAACTTAACGTTATATCATAGCTTCACTTTGTCGGGCAAAGACTAAACTTCAAAACTCAAAAGAACAGACAATGACTATTCTGTTTCCCCACTCTCTCCACCCTTTCTGCGTTGCATCAAACGACGAGCATCACATACACCGGGAATCTTTCCCCTCAGCTGGTCAACTTTTATATTTACTGCTACGCCAGTTATCACTCCATTCATTGGAACCCTTTTCTTGAGAGCCAAACAATTCACCTTTCTTACAKCCATTTGTTTTACTATGAGCGCCTTCTCCCTCTGACCAGCAGAAACACAAACAATTATCATTAGACCACTTCTGGTTACCGCCACAGATTCCACATTATCCAACAATTTTTTCACCCACCGTGAAACCACAAATGGATCAGCCAAAAGGCAAGAGTCCACTTTTTCCATAAACTTCACTCCTACTGTCACAGACTCATCTTTATTCTGACCCCTGTGCATACCTCAGTCTCCGATAACTTCACTACACCTACCACCTCCGATACTTCACCCTCATTCACTTCTATTTCTCCTCCTGTCTTCAGCTCCCTCTGCTTACACATTCTTCCCTTCTTCTTTAACAAACCATCTCCCTTTTTCCCACCATTCTTATCTCTCTTAGACCTTCTCTCCCTCTCCATTTCCCTCCATTCCTCCTCCGTTTTCCAAGTACACGTCTCCTCATGATAATACTGCACTACTCCTAACCACCATCTCGTTCCCGCATTTTCCAGGGACTCCATTTCCTGGTCCGGCTCCCGGTGGAATACGACCATACCCATGCTTATTTCAGAGAGCACTCCGTAAGCCACGCCCCAGTGAGTAGAGCTAGACATGTTGGTCTGGACAGTGTTGCCAGTAAGGAAAGTAGCTATTGGCTGTCCTAAAAGTAGCTAGAAGTCGCTAAATGACGTCATCACATAATTTGCATATTTTGCCATGTGCATGTAATTGTGATGGACGCTGTAGGAGAGAGGAATAACGCTGTGGGAGAGACCAAAGTGAGTAAAAAACACCCTAAATATGTTTAGAACTACAAATGAACTTTCTTCTGTCGATTCTTGTTTTTTTAAATGTCACAATTCCAACCCTCCTACTTTGTCCGGGCTTGGGACCGACAAAAGTGACCCAACAGAGACACTCTGGTGGAGTTACTTAGTGTTATATATATWTWTWTTTTTTTGTTTGTTTGTTTTTTGTTTTTTAGTTTCGTTTTCTTAATTTGGTTTGGTTTTTAACCTTATGGTACACTTAGTAGCCTACAACAAGTCACAGTAAAACATGATGTCACGGCCATCAAAAGAAGTAGACCAAGGTGCAGCGTTGTAAGCGTACATTTTCTTTTATTTAGGTGAATACGCCAACAAAACAATAAACACTACAAAACAAACCGTGAAGCTAAAGGCTAAGTGCCATAAACAAAGTCAACTTCCCACAAAGACAGGTGGGAAAAAGGGCTACCTCAGTATGGTTCTCAATCAGAGACAACGATAGACAGCTGTCCCTGATTGAGAACCCTACCCGGCCAAAACATAGAAATACAAATAATAGAACATAGAATAGCCACCCCAACTCACACCCAAACCAAAATAGAGACATAAAAAGGATCTCTAAGGTCAGGGCGTGACACATGAACATTTTTAACCAAAACAGTTTTAACCATTTTTTTGTATACAATCTACATTAACAATCTAAATGGACCAAAAAGAGACAATAGAAAAAACTGTCAATGGCAATGTGAGAAAATTATGGTAACTAGTCTGGCCTGTTTTTTTCCCCAGACCCCCCTTCACACACACACATATGGCAGGTTCTGAGGAAGCTGACTTAAATGAGTAAGCAACTGATGTGCCAAAAAGCTGCAAAGCATTATCAGGCAGCTGGTGCGCATAGCAAGCCTCACCAGACAGCTTCAGTCCATATCAAATGTACATGATGGAGTTAAGGGTCTGCAAGGACATCCAACTTCTAAGTTTGCTTTTTACCACACTCATCTGGCTGAATACTCTCTCGACTTCAGCATTCGAGTGTGGCAAGGACGACACAGACACAGCAGCCATGGCAAGTTCTTGAAACAGGTTGATATCAGCTGCTTCCCTGAACTTCCAAATCTCACTCCAGAAGCCCAGTGTGTTTTTTGTTTCGTTCCATTTACTACGATGGATGGCACGCCATTGCTGGACAATCTTGTCTATCTCTGCAGGGGAGTAGCCAAGGAGCTTGGCTATTTTTTCTATTTCTCCAGGGCTCTTATTGGGCTTTAGAGTTTCCTCCACATTGAAAACTGACATGTACTGCAATGCTTCGATGTTGTCCGGCAGTCTCACCCTCAACTCATTAGTGAGGGAGATGGTGAAGACTACACACCGCTTTAGGACATTGTTTTCATCCTCAGGCACAAGGTGGAGCTCAGCTGCCTTTGACTCAAAAAGGTAACCAAGGTACGGTTTTGGACTGATGTATCCATCTATTGCCCCTTTGAGTACATCAACATTTTCCAGTGAATTCAGCACCCTGCTGCTCACAGACTTGATCAGGCTAACCAAGCTGTCAAGTAGCTTAAGAGGATCTACTTGCTCTCCCTCAAAAGCCTTGATGGCCAACCAGCACTGACTTCAAAAAAGTCAGGTACAATATGTTTTGAGGATCACTGTACATGGAGTATAAAACCTCAGCCAGTGTTCACTGGACTTGGTGACTGCGAAATGCAGCCAAAGCTCATCCCACTGGTCCAAAATGAGTGAAACCGCGGGTTCAATGGAGAGCCAACGTGTGGCACACACCTTGGTTATCTGTAAAGGTTTCTCCCCACAGTTGATGGTCTCATATATGGCCTTGTAGGCCTCCCTGCGCTTTGGAGACACTGAAAACCAGTTATAAATCTCTCGTACCAAGTACTCCACACCATGGGGGATGGTGTCATTGGAAGCATGACTTACAGCAAGCTGCAGAGAGTGGCACACACAGCAAATAGGAACCAGAAATTTGAGGCCATACTCCTCCTTAAGCATTTTATGGACCCTATTGTTAACTTCTCTAGGGTAGGGGGCAGCATTCGGAATTTTGGATGAAATGCATGCCCAATTTAAACTGCCTGCTTCTCGGGCCCAGGAGATATGATATGCATATAACTGGTAGATTTGGATAGAAAACACTCAAAAGTTTCCAGAACTGTTAAAATAGTGTCTGTGTCTTGGCAGGCGAAAACCTGAGAAAAATCCATTCAAGAAGTAGTTTTTGTTTTTGTTTTGTAGTTTTCTATTCAATGCCATTACAGTATCCATTGACTTAGGACTCAAACTGTAGTTTCTATGCCTTCCACTAGATGTCAACAGTCTTTAGAAATAGTTTCAGGCTTGTATTCTGAAAAATGAGGGAATAAGAGCATTCGGAATGACTGGACGCTAAAGTGTCGCAGAGCTTTTTCATGCCCTTGTTTTGTCACGTTCTGACCATAGTTCGTTTGTGTTTTCCTTGTTTTAGTGTTGGTCAGGACGTGAGCTGGGTGGGCATTCTATGTTTTGTGTTTCTATGTTGGGTTTGTTGTTTGGCCTAATATGGTTCTCAATCAGAGGCAGGTGTTTGTCATTGTCTCTGATTGGGAACCATATTAAGGTAGCCTGTTTGCACTGTTGGTTTGTGGGTGATTGTTCCTGTTCGTGTGTTCATGTATTTTGTGTTCCCATGTTCAGGACTGTAGCTTCTTTGGTTTTCGTCTGTTTATTGTTTTTGTTCGTGTTGAAAAGTATTTCAGTAAATATGGAAACGTACCACGCTGCGCTTTGGTCCTCCTCTCCTTCCAATGACGAATGCCGTTACATGTTTACCTTTTAAATTGACGACGTTATTGTCCGGTTGAAATATGATTGATTATTTAGGCTAAAAACAACCTGAGGATGGAATATAAACATAGTTTGACATGTTTCTATGAACTTTACGGATACAATTTGGATTTTTTTGTCTTCCTGTTTTGACTGCGTTTGAGCCTGTGGATTACTGAAGAAAATGCGCGAACAAAACTGAGGTTTTTGTATATAAAGACACTTTATCGAACAAAAMAAACATTTATTGAGTAAATGAATGTCTGCTGAGTGCAACCATATGAATATCATCAAAGGTAAGGGATTCATTTTATCTCTATTTCTGACTCTGACTCTGTTCTACTTGGCTGGTTACTGTTTGTAATGAATTGTCTAGTGGGCTATGTTCTCAAATAATCGTAAGGTATGCTTTCGCCGTAAAGCATTTTTAAAATCTGACACTGTGGTTGGATTCCCAAGACGTTCATCTTTAAACCTATGTAAAATATGTTTTGTTTTCTGAATTTTTATAAGGAGTATTTCTGTATTTGAATTTGGCGCCCAGCAGTTTCACTGGCTGTTGAAGAGGTGGGACACTAACGTCCCACATACCCAAGAGAGGTTAATCCCCGTCATAACCGAGGCATTGTCAGTCCCTATCCCCAGGAGTTTCTCTTTTTTAAGACAACACTTCTCGAGGAAAGCCACAACAGCACGGGCTGTAGATTTGGCATCTCCTCCCTCAAACTCAACAAGCCCCAGAAATGTTGATACAATTGTCTGCTTGGTGTCACTAAAGTACCTTATCACAACCCCCAGGTACTTAGAAACACTTACATCCCTGGACTCATCGAGGAGGAGGCTGAAACGCTGGTCACCCACATCTGCAACCAACTTTTTCAGAAAGTATGGTGCTAGAAAACCATTAATAATTTCTGTGCACTTTGTCCTGTGCACTTTGTCCTGTGCATTTTGAAGGGGGTAGCAGCAGTGGAGTCTGAGAAAGCAGCTCTACATGCTTCTCCAATGTGATCATATGCCAGCATGGAACAGTGTTCAGCGATAGCTAATGCCATGGTGGCCTCAGCCTTTTTTGCAGAGTAAATATTTTTTAACCACAAATGGCAGCTTGTTTTGGGTGGAACTGTCATAAGGCTTTGCCTTTTGAGTATGTTTTTGAGTTCAAATCAAGTTTATTTTATATAGCCCTTCGTACATCAGCTAATATCTCGAAGTGCTGTACAGAAACCCAGCCTAAAACCCCAAACAGCAAGCAATGCAGTGTAGTAAGCACGGTGGCTAGGAAAAACTCCCTAGAAAGGCCAAAACTAGGAAGAAACCTAGAGAGGAACCAGGCTATGAGGGGTGGCCAGTCCTCTTCTGGCTGTGCCGGGGTGGAGATTATAACAGAACATGGCCAAGATGTTCATAAGTGACAAGCATGGTCAAATAGTAATCAGGAATAAATGTCAGTTGGCTTTTCATAGCGATCATTAAGAGTTGAAAACAGCAGGTCTGGGACAGGTAGGGGTTCCATACCGCAGGCAGAACATTGAAACTGGAATAGCAGCAAGGCCAGGTGGACTGGGGACAGCAAGGAGTCATCATGCCCGGTAGTCCTGAGTATGGTCCTAGGGCTCAGGTTCTCCGAGAAGAGAGAAAGAAAGAGAGAAGGAGAGAATTAGAGAGAGCATACTTAAATTCACACAGGACACTGGATAAGACAGGAGAAGTACTCCAGATATAACCAAACTGACCTAGCCCCCCGAACATAAATACTTGCAGCAAAATACTGGAGGCTGAGACAGGAGGGGTCGGAGAACTGTCGGCCCCATCCGATGATACCCCCGGACAGGGCCAAACAGGAAGGATATAACCCACCCCACTTGCCAAAGCACAGCCCCCGCACCACTAGAGGATATCTTCAACCACCAACTTACAATCCTGAGACAAGGCCGAGTATAGCCCACAAAGATCTCCACCACAGCACAAACCAAGGGGAAGCGCCAACCCAGACAGGAAGATCACTTCAGTAACTCAACCCACTCAACCCCTAATGGGGTCTGAATACTCGCTAAATATAGCGTATAAGTAACTAAATTGGCAACACTGGGGCTGGGACACGTTTTAATACGATGAAGATCATCAAAGGTTAGTGATTAATTTTATCTCTATTTCTGCTTTTTGTGACTCCTCTCTTTGGCTGGAAAAATGGCTGTGTTTTTCTGTGACTAGGTACTGACCTAACATAATCAGATGGTGTGCTTTCGTCGTAAAGCCTTTTTGAAATCTGACACTGTGGTGGGATTAACCTGTTTGGGCTGGCAGGGCAGTATTGAGTAGTTCTGATAAAAGGAGCCCATTTCAAACGGCCTCGTACTCAATTCTTGCTCGTACAATATGCATATTATTATTACTATTGGATAGAAAACACTCTCTAGTTTCTAAAACCTTTGAATTATATCTGTGAGTAAAACAGAACTCATTTGGCAGCAAACTTCCTGACCAGGAAGTGGAAAGTCTGAAAACGATGCTCTGTTCTAGGGCCTGCCTATAAATGGGCATGATACGTATTAGTATACATGCACGTCATACACCTTCCACTAGATGTCAAGAGCAGTGAGAGAAGAAATGGAGTGATTATCTTGGTCTGAGGTGGAATAAATCCTCTTGGAATGACGTGTCACCCATTTCCTGTTTTCTGGAAAGCGCGAGGATGGACCTGGAATTGCCTTCTGGAAAGCTGTCGTTATAGGCGACTACTATCTCCGGCTTTGATTTTATTTGATACATGTGACAATATCATCGTAAAGTATGTTTTTTCAATATAGTTTTATTCGATTATTGAAATTTATTCGGGACGTTAGGCGTGTTGCGTTGTGTGCCTTTGTTCAGGAAGGAGAGCTTCGCGCCACTTGGCGAGTGTGCTTGCTAATTCAAGAGGGACAAAGGACATTCTAAAACCAAACAACGATTGTTCCCGACAAAGGACCTCTTGTACAACATTCTGATGGAAGCTCATCAAAAGTAGGACCCATTTTATGATGCTATTTCATATATCTGTCGAACTGTGTACTATTAGTTTTGCGCCCAGGTTTTGGGCACTCTCTGGCCATAACGTAAGCCTTATGTCGTAATGAAGTTATTTTTAGAATTCTAACACTGCGATTGCATTAAGAACTAGTGTATCTATCATTTCCTACACAACATGTATTTTTTAGTCATGTTTATAAATAGTTATTTGGTCAGAATATGTGAGTGTCAGATAAATATCCGGACGTTGTGGGAAAAAGATGCTACGTTAGCACAATGTATAACCACTGATTTCAGCTCGAAATATGCACATTTTCGAACAAAACATAAGTATGTATAACCTGATGTTATAGGACTGTCATCTGATGAAGCTTATCAAGGTTAGTCAAATTATATATCTTTTGCTGGTTTGTTACGATCGCTAACCTTTGCTGCTGGGAAATGGCTTGTGTTTCTGGCTATTGTGGTAAGCTAATATAATGCTATATTGTGTTTTCGCTGTAAAACACTTAATAAATCGGAAATATTGTCTGGAATCACAAGATGCCTGTCTTTCATTTGCTGTACACCATGTATTTTTCAGAAATGTTTTATGATGAGTATTTAGGTATTTGACGTTGGTGTCTGTAATTACTCTGGCTGCTTCGGTGCCATTTCTGACGGTAGCTGTGATGTTAGCTGCAATGTAAAACTGATTTATACCTCATATGCACATTTTTCGAACAAAACATAGATTTATTGTGTAACATGTTATAGGACTGTCATCTGATGAAGTTGTTTCTTGGATCTTGGTTAGTTATGTTGGTTTTGTGCATGCTACCTGTGCTGTGAAAAATGTATGTCCTTTTTTGTATTTGGTGGTGAGCTAACATAAACATACGTGGTGTTTTCGCTGTAAAACATTTTAAAAATCGGACATGTTGGCTGGATTCACAAGATGTGTATCTTTCATTAGCTGTATTGGACTTGTTAATGTGTGAAAGTTAAATATTTAAAAAAATATATCTTTTGAATTTCGCGCCCTGCACTTGAAGTGGCTGTTGTCATAAATGTACCGGCACCGCCCTGCAGCCATAAGAAGTTAACAAGTTTATCTTTAAAATGGTGTAAAATARTMGTATGTTTGAGGAATTTTAATTATGAGATTTCTGTTGTTTGAATTTGGCGCCCTGCACTTTCACTGGCTGTTGTCAAGTTGATCCCGTTAACATCTTGAAGTTAGGGGGCAGAATTTCTATGTTTGGAAAAATAACGTTCCCAATGTAAGGTGCCTATTTCTCAGGTCCAGATACTAGAATATGCATATAATTGAGAGAGTAGGATAGAAAACACAAAAGTTTCCAAAACTGTCAAAATATTGTCTGTGAGTATAACAGAACTGATTTTGCAGGCGAAAACCTGAGGAAATCCAACCCGGAAGTGACTCTTATTTTGAAAAATCACTGTTCCATTGCCTGCCTTTCGTCCATTTAAAGGGATATCAACCAGATTCCTTTTCCAATGGCTTCCTCAGGGTGTGAACAGTCTTTAGACATAGTTTCAAGCTTTTATGTTTCTACGAACATTACGGATACTATTTGGAATTTTCGTCAAGCCTTGATGACCTGCCTAAGGCTGTGGAATACTGAACATAACGCGCCAAACAAATTGAGTTTTTTTTTTATATAAAAATAATCTTTATCGGACAAAAATAACATTTATTGTGTAACTGAGAGTCTCGTGAGTGCAAACATCTGAAGATCAAAGGTAAGCGATTAATTTTATTGCTTTTCTGGCTTTCATGACCAATAATATTATTGTAACGGCGGGTGAGTGAAATGAGTGAGGAGTCAAATGCAGAGAGCGAAATGAACGGGAAAACGCTTTAATGTCCTTCAAAACGTAACAGGTCCAAAACATGGGTGAATGCCCAAAACACTAGCGCTAAACAAACCCCAAACCTCGTTACAAACACTGGACAGCGAAAACCCAAAACAAAACACAATACATCACCAAACGTAACAACCAACAAGCCCGCACAAACACCAGCGGGAAAAACGAACATAAATAACACCCATCCCAAAAACCCCAACAAGGAACAGGTGAAAACAATTAGACAGAAATAAACGAAAAGGAAAAAGGGATCAGTGACAGCTAGTAGACCGGCGACGATGACCGCCGAGCGCCACCCGAACAGGAAGGAGAGCCACCTTCGGTGGTATTCGTGACAATTATACCCACGATTACTGGGTATTTGGGTATGAAGCTACAAGCCTGACACCTGTATTTGGGGAGTTTCTTCCATTAATCTCAAGCTGTCAGGTTGGATGGGGAGCATCGCTGCACAGCTATTTTCACGTCTCTCCAGAGATGTTCGAACGGGTTCAAGTCCGGGCCAGTCAAGGACATTCAGAGACTTGTTCCGAAGCCACTCCTGCGTTACCTTGGCAGTGTGCTTAGGGTCGTTGTCCTGTTGGAAGGTGAATGTTCTCCCCCAGTCTGAGGTCCTGAGCGGTCTGGAACACGTTGTCATCAAAGATCTCTGTACTTTGCTCCGTTCATCTTTCCCTCGATCCTGACAGGTCCTTGCCACTGAAAAACATCCCCACAGCATGATGCTGCCACCACCATGCTTCACTGTAGGGATGGTGCCAGGTTTCCTCCAGATGTGATGCTTGGCATTCAGGCCAGAGAGTTCAGTCTTGGTTTCATCAGACCAGAGAATCTTGTTTCTCATGGTCTGAGAGTCCTTTAGGCAAACTCCAAGCGGGCAGTCATGTGTCTTTTACTAAGGAGTGGCTTCCAACTGGCCACTCTACCATAAAGGGCTGATTGGTAGAGTGCTGCAGAGATGGTTGTTCTTCTGGAAGGTTCTTCCATCTCATCTGGATATTGAGTTATATTGTTATATTGAGGACTGTGAAGAAAGCAGTGGGAAAGGTGGATTTAATCAAGGTGACTAGAAGCTGCCTTGTTTTGGTTAATTGTGTTGATGAAGAACAGAAGACGCGTGCATTGGATCTGGCAAACTTGTCCACCTCAGAAGTAACATGGAGCAGGGAGCCTGCCAAAGGAGTTATGCCTGGAGTCTCGTTGGATATAGATGATGAGTACCAGAAGTGGTCAGTGCAAGTCGCCTGACCCGTATGGGAAATGGAAGGAAGGAAAAAGCCTAGCAATATTATTGTTGTTTAAGGAGACTACCTGAATATGTGAAGTTTTGATATGTGAGGTATGGGGTGAGAGCATTTGTGTCCAAACCAATTACAGTGTTGAAATTGTAAAGGATATGGTCAAATGTTTGCAGATGGGGAAAGTATGATATTGAAGAATCTTTGAATGYAAAATGTAGCAACTGTGGTGTGGATCATACCCTGGACTTCCTTGAGTGCCCTGTTAGACTGAAGGAGGTCGAGGTGTCAAGGATTAGAGGGGTGTGCAGTGAATCTCCTATGTAGATGCAGTGAAGAGAGTCGAACGGACAAGATGGAACAGTGATGAAGATATGGCGGTGGATGTATTGCAACCAGTTGCTAGTATTTCAATTGGATAATCTGGATACACATTGTGAAGAAGGTGGATTTTGTGGCATTTATAGCCACAGTGATTAGCTGTACAAGGGGTCTAAGGGGTCCAAGAAGCTGGAAATCATTATATCTGCAGCCGAGAAGTTTTTGGGGCTCCAAGACTTCATGGCAGAAGCACTACAAGGACTATTGTCGCTAGGAAATGTACCGGCCTAACAGGAGGCTTCTGAGCCTGTGTTCTGAGCCTGCCAGGTGTCAGGCCAGGGTGTCCTCAGTTGCGGTCAAGAGCTTCAGGCCCTCCGGAAGGAGAGACAGAGAAAGAGAAAAGATGAGGGTTAGTGAGAGCATGTTGTGACGGCCCTGAATTTTCTGAACCGTCTCAGTGCTTCTCCTTCCAATAGGACGCATATTTCCATCCTGACTTTTACATAAGTCCTTTGTATTGGTGTGACTTGACAGACCAGATGGGACTCATTCCCTCCCAAACCAAAAGGAGAAACCAATGTTTTCTCTGGTAGGCACAACCTACCTGGCACCCCTATAAATAACCTCAAGTCAAAACCGTTACATAAAAAATGGCACCCCAGATMGGACTCGAACCCACAATCCCTGGCTACCAGAGAAAACATTGGTTTCTCCTTTTGGTTTGGGAGGGAATGAGTCCCATCTGGTCCGTCAAGTCACACCAATACAAAGGACTTATGTAAAAGTCAGGATGGAAATATACTTTTCATAAACCCCTTAAAACATTGGAAAGACCTTCAAACAAGTGTATTCTTTTGCGTGGTTGTATTAACATAAATGATCACACACAACAATATAACAAATAATGCGCTTATGTTCATTTAGAAATGTCCTGTACCTCGGGCATAAAAAGAGTCCAGCCCGGTAAATAAGTTCAGMGACTCAAGTGACCTTAGTCACGCAACGTTTGTCTGTAGCGCAAACCCAGTATTATTCATACACTGAAAATAACACTTATTTTACAACACAACTATAAAGCGTATCAAAGACTAATACATCCTCACAACTACATAAATCACAGTATACATCACCCCAAAACAAATGAAATACCATGTACAAAAAGTAGTCAGTCGGTCAGTCATACAATCCAATCTGCCAACATATCTCCAGCGGAGAAAAGGCCACGAAGAACGGAGAGGTGTAGTCCACAGACGCACAGAGTGGATCCAATCCTGGGTAAACTCGCTATAAGGCTACAAAACACACTTTAAGGCAACAAAACAAATGTAATAGCGAAGCTTCATGAACTGAGGGTAGCACACAATCCTCATTCATGTCTCAATCACAACTTCACCTTTGCGCAGCTGATGCTGGCTATTTAAAGGGGAATCGCCCTATTAGGAGAAGCACTATTTAATTGGGAATTAAAGGGGAAGCGTCCTATTGGAAGGAGAAGCACTGAGACGGTTCAGAAAATTCAGGGCKGTCACAATGTCTAAGACCATAGTACACCAGATACAGTGCATTCGGAAAGTATCCCTTTTCCCATATTTGTTACCCTCTCTCGATCTCTCTCTTCAGGCCTACTCACATGGGGGCTCCCAGTTAACTCACTCGCCTCTGCTCTCTTCACTGCCTCAGCATAGGAAACTTTCTGCCCCACTCAAACTCTGGCAATCTCAACCTGTCTCTCTCAGGGTACTTCAGATCCCACAATTGACACACAATGTTATCTCTATCCTAACTGTACACTCCCTCCGACGATGCCCTCCTGCACATTTCTCACATCATGGGATCTCCCTTCTGCACATTGCTGAAACATGTCAGAATCCTTGGCACCTAAAGCACTCTACCGGGTTCGGAACAAAGTCCCTCACAGAATAACAAATACTACCTAACATGACCTTATCAGGTAGAAGCTCCGTGTCAAAGCTCAACAAGACAGACAGGTTATTCTCAGTTATGCCATTGCCTCCGGGTCTATGTCTCACCAAACGGTGGGCGTCACAATAACCAGGAATATTATTTTTCATTTGATCCACCTCTACACTCAACGTTACCCCACTGATCACACCTTAGAACAGCGGCCTGCTCCAGAGAGCAAAGCACGACACAGGTTGAGACACATGACTCGAAGCGCCCGCTTCCTGTGGGCGGCGGATACACAAAAAATCTAATCAATTCCACTTCTCTACACTTTCATAGATGTAACCATTCCCAGTTTGTCCTTTACCCAGCTTGACACAATGTACACTACCAGTCAAAAGTTTTAGAACACCTACTCATTCAAGGGTTTTTCTTCATTTTTACTATTTTCTACATTGTAGAATAATAGTGAAGACATCGAAACTATGAAATTACACATATGGAATCATGTAGTAACCAAAAAAGTGTAATAAATCCCCCCAAAAAGTATTCTAAATACATCGCAGACAGTGTCACCAGCAAAGCACCCACACACCATAACACCTTCTCCTCCACGCGTTACAGTGGGAAATACACATGCAGAGATCATTCGTTCACCCACACTGTGTCTCGCAAAGACACGCCGGTTGAAACCAAAAATCTCAAATATGGACTCCAGACCAAAGGACAAATTTCCACTCGTCTAATGTTCCTTGCTTGTGTTTCTTGGCCCAAACAAGTCTCTTCTTCTTATTGGTGTCCTTTAGTAGTGGTTTCTTTGCAGGAATTCAACCATGAAGGCCTGATTCACACAGTCTCCTTTGAACAGTTGATTTTGAGATTACTGTTACTTGAACTCTGAAAAAAAACATTTGGGCTGCAATTTCTGAGGCTAGTAACTCTAATGAACTTATCCTCTGCAGCAGAGGTAACTTTGGGTCTTCCTTTCCTGTTGCAGTCCTCATGAGAGCCACTTTCATCATAGCGCTTGATGGTTTTTGCGACTGCACTTGAAGAAACTTTCAAAGTTCTTGAAATTGTCAGTATTGACTGACCTTCATGTCTTAAAGTAATGATGGACTGTCATTTCTCTTTGCTTATTTGAGCTGTTCTTGCCATAATATGGACTTGGTCTTTTACCAAATAGAGCTATCTTCTGTATACCCCCCTACATTGTCACAACACAACTGAATAGCTCAAATGCATTAAGAAGGACAGAAATTCCACAAATGCACTTTCAATTAACACCTGTTAATTGAAATGCATTCCAGGTGACTACCTCATGAAGCTGGTTAAGAAATTGCCAAGCGTGTGTAAAGCTGTCATCCAGGCAAAGGGTGGCTATTTGAAGAATCTCAAATATAAATTATATTTATACACGTGTTTGGTTACTACGTGATTCCATATGTGTTATTGCGTAGTGTTGATGTCTTCACAAATTTTCTACAATGTAGAAAATAGTAAAAATAAAGAAAATCCCTTGAATGAGTAGGTGTTCTAAAACTTTTGACCGGTCGTGTATGAGTCGGTCAAAAAGCATGGATCCACCCTTTCCAAAAATCTCACTCCTACCGATCCTGGTAGGATTCTCAGCTCAAATGTTAGAAGTCTCCACTACACCAGTCGCCACAGGTAGGCCCACTTCATCCTGGTCTGACTCAACCTCAGAGTGCTCACCACTGCCGACCAACTCCATTGTGAGATCCTCGAGATTCTCAAGAGAACAAGACATAAAGGTAAGATTACTTGGTTTGTATTCAGGAGACTAAGGTAGGTACTCAATAGTCGAAGGTGTGTACTCAAATCTCTGATCTTAGCAGCGCCATTCTTAAGCTTTTGTGTAAGGGCATGTTAGAAACCATAGCAAGCTTTTCACTGGATTAATTTGAAAGATATTGCTACTGTAATAACTGGGAAGCGCTAGCTACAGTGGGGCAAAAAAGTATTTAGTCAGCCACCAATTGTGCAAGTTCTCCCACTTAAAAAGATGAGAGAGGCCTGTAATTTTCATCATAGGTACACTTCAACTATGACAGACAAAATGAGAAAAAAAATCCAGAAAATCACATTGTAGGATTTTTAATGAATTTATTTGCAAATTATGGTGGAAAATAAGTATTTGGTCAATAACAAAAGTTTATCTCAATACTTTGTTATATACCCTTTGTTGGCAATGACAGAGGTCAAACGTTTTCTGTAAGTCTTCACAAGGTTTTCACACACACACACACACACATTCAAACATAAAACGCAGGACAGTATGAAAAAATTTGAAGCATCATAAAATTGTGCTTTTCAGTTTCTCACATCATGGGATCTCCCTTTTTGAGTCTGTTTGTAAGATTTTGATTTAAAAAAAACATGTTCAGATCTGTTTTGAAAAAATTAACAGTCAAAAGATGTCAAAATGATGTTTAGATCATGTTTCCAAAGCAAAGTTCCACCAGGTGACAGCAGTCAGTCAGCCTACACACATATGATTGTAACAGAAGATAACGTGATCATTGACAGCCCAGTCACATAAAACATATTGATGAAAATGCATTATGAACAGTACACACACACACAATATTACTTTAGCAAGGCCTTCATGAAGTCTTCATCTCACCCCCACCAGGTGGCAGTAGCAACACATGTAATGGATGTGGTATTTGAAATCGGTTTGAATTAAGTTACGGATGCTGCTAATGCTCCTTACAATGGGTAAGTGCATACGTGATTTACTTTGGTGGTGGTGTCACTGGTGTGTTAGGTTCAAAAGCGTTATCCTCCTCTGAGCACATTAAAATCATAATTTTTGACAAATAGTGACGCAGAACAAGAATGCTTACACAACAGTTCCATTCCATTATTGTATGACATATTCACAGTCACCTGATCTACCTTATTGTATTCAATCTATTATTTATGTGTTCAAACATTGGACAGTCACATTAAACGAACCATGAAGTACAATGCATGTATTTCTGTGTCTTCCTACCATTATCATTATTTCATGCTCCTTGTCATACGAAACACTACAGAGAACAAATCTCAGACACCCTTGAATAGAGAGGATACAATATCCTTTTATTAGTTATTATTCCAGTCATTTATTTTGTTAACGAACCAATTTTACAGTAGGCCCTGTGCGTGTATATTGGTGGCAGTTTACAGTTTCCCTGTCAACGTGTTTTCTCTCTAATCAGCTGTGCAAATTGAGCCAGAATCACAAGCACACACACACACACACACACACACACACACAGAGAAACACACACGCACACAAAAAGATACACACCCACACACACACTTTCAAAGGTAATACAAATAAGATTAGTGAGATTGTTTCATTGGAGAGAACATGAAGAAAAGACCACCTGCCAGGCAGGACTCATCTCTTTGAGACACATCCTTTTTTATTAAAATTTACAAAAAAGAAAAGGAAAAATACAACAGAGTAATAAATACACTTTATTCAGCACGCCATCGTGGAATTTTATCAACATCGTGCAGGAGCAATGAAGCCCCACAGGGAGACAAACCTGGGGTTGCCTGGTGAGGTTCAACGTTCACCTTCCACCCTCCAGAACAAACAAAGAGTAGAACCACACACCCCTGAAACACTACATGTAGCTATGTCAGGACCTGCAATTACAATGCACTATATTTTTACTAGGATTTAATGGTCTTGGTAAACAGCTTGAGAAATCTCCTGACAATCTGACTTTCCTTTCTGACTCTGAATATTTTTTTAAAAAGTTAACCAGGAATTGTAAGCTCTGGTCCTGGAGTGTCGCTGCGTCTGGAGGCGACTGATTCAACTAATCATGCCTTGATTGGACCAATTTGGTGATTCCTTCCCTTTTCTCCGGAGGTGACAATCAGTTCAATCAAGTAGTTTAGTGACAGCACCACTCCAAGCCAAGGCCTCTCCAGATTTAGATCAATCAGCGGAAGCATCACTCTGACTTACATGCTGACTACACCGGCCACGCGCTCCGCGTGTGCCATCATACACATGTTGATTTTGTATATCCCCACCAGATGTGACCATAACACGCATGTTAAAATAACAAAAACCAACTGTGCACCAACTATATTAACTTGGGGACAGGTCAAAACAGACATGAGACGGTCATGGACATTAAGCTAGATAGCTGTTGCTAGCAGTTTTGTCCTGGGAGATGAACATTGGGTTGTTATTTTTACCTGATCATGCATATGGTCCCCATTTTAGCTGGTTCTTTGTCAAATTTTGACCCAGATCATACAAAAATCATGTGTTTCTCTACAACGGCGATTAATCCACAGATAAAAAGGGAAACCTAGATAGGTTTTAGTTCTATTTGATTAATATCTTTCAATAAACCACGTGAGTTTGTGTCATCCTGATATCCAATAACGATGGTACTTGCAGCGCGTATAGCAAGTTCTATTTTAGCGCTTGGCTACGCAGACGCCCATTCACATGTTCGAGCGGTGTGGGGAAAAGATTGAATAACATGTATGTGTACATTTATTTTGCAACTTAGCCGGCGAGGCGTGAACTACATAGCATACTGCACAGCGTATGAAGTTGTTTTACAGGTGTGTGGTTATTCCCTGAGTGGGTTTTGACTCAGGTGGAGGCTGCTGAGAGGACAGCTCATAATAATGGCTGGAATGGAGTGAATGGAATGGTATCAAACACATGAAAACCCCAGAAATATGTGTTTGATTCCATTCGCTCCATTCCGGACAATATTATGAGCCGTCCTCCCCTCAGCAGCCTCGACCCTGTTTGAATACATTCAAAATGCATCCTGTCTTCCTCCCATCCTTGAATTAATTATCACTGATCTGACACAATTTCAAAAGGTGAAAGTAAGGGTTCCCTTTCAAAGCCTTGACTAATCAGAGATCACGCTTAGGAATGGACGACAATACGAAAAAGTATGAAAAATGTATGCACTAATTACTGTAGGTCGCTCTGGATAAGAGCCTCTGCTAAATGTCTAAAATGTCAATGTAAATGAAGGTAGGGTGTATTTCTTTTAGTATTCCAACAGGACCTCACACAGTGTGAATGGGGTCAGGGTTGTAGAGATTGTGGCTCAGGTATGGGGAAGTGAGTGTGGTCTCTATGGTGATTGTGTAGACTTTCTCTTTTCACCAGGGGGTTTGTCACAACCTGAGCCAATGTTAAGTTAACAGTGCAAAACTTTTGGAGATGGTACATAAAGTACAAGCTGACAGCAGTCTCTGTGGGCTGCTTTGTGTCCCCGTAAAATGTTCCACATTCATTTCTGGGGTGAGCAATAGCTATATATATATTCTTTGTGAGCAATAGCTATAAATATATTCTTTGGGGTCATTTCCATTACAACTCCAGTCAATTCAGGGATTGTGACAATTGAATTGGAGAATAGAACACTGCATAGGAGAGTTTTCATGGTCCAGTTCAATGGTGTTCCATTGAAATGCAATTCATCTAAATGCTGGTCTACCGCTGAAATGCTGGCTTGGAAATCTACCTCACATAACCTTGCATGCAAGGCTTTTAGGTTGTAGTCAGATGCATGGCTGTAGAGGACAACTAGTGAGCATGTTCTGTAGGCTACAACACTTTTTGCCAGGTTAAAGACAGAGCACTAATGTATTTTATTTAATACTTGGCTTTTCCATGAGAACCTGGGTTTAGCACACGACTCTATAGAGTGGTCTGCCCTAATGTAAAATACATGGTGCTGTCCAGTTAAGGTCAGGTCAAGTCCGTTCTAAAATGAATCCAGGTCAGGTCTAGTCTCAAAAGTGCTCCGTTTGAACGTGACAGTTTTTTTTACACTTATTTTTTTTACACTTATTTTTTTTACACAAGTATCTTCACTTTTAACAATTGTAATCTGTGATATTTACAAATGCATATACATAGAGTAGAACATTAGTTATTTCCCATAGACACCAACTTTATTATTTGACATTATTCATAGTCTAGTATTGAACGTCACACAGTAAAAAAGTGCATTCCAGCTGAAAACCAGCTCATCCTCATCCAGACCTCACTACCCCAGTCACTACCGCAGTCACTACCACAATCACAACCCCAGTCACTTCCCCAGTCACTACCCCAGTTATTTCTGTTCACTGGGTCTGCTGGTTTCCATTCTGACACAACTCTTCACTGATAAATGGAAGTTATGGATTGGACAGTTAAACATGTTCAGAGTGTGAATTGGTTGGCGTTTGGTTAAGATTGTGCTAAAATCATGCAGACTTGGTCCTCAAGAAATGTTGATTTAATAGGGCGAGGTTTTGCATAAAACATTTACAAATGTCTCTCCTCTCCTCCCTACATATAGACTTAGAAGAGATTTATTTTTCATCACTTTATACGCAGAATCAATACATCTTGTAATACTTTTGCTTTAGTTTTATTTAACCTTTATTTAACTAGGCAAGTCAGTTAAGAACAAATTCTTATTTTCAATGACGGCCTACCAGGGAACAGTGGGTTAACTGCCCTGTTGAGGGGCAGAACAACAGATGTTCACCTTGTCAGCTCGGGGATTTGATCTAGGAACCTTTCGGTTACTGGCCCAACGCTCTCACTAGGCCCCAATAGTGATTTACTATACAATCAATGCCTGATAACACGTGTGTGTGTGTGTGTGTGTTGTGTGTGTGTGTGTGTGTGTGTGTGTGTGTTGTGTGTGTGTGTGTGTGTGTGGTGGTGTGTGTGTGTGTGTGTGTGTGTGTGTGTGTGTGTGTGTTGTGTTGTGTCGTGTGTGTGTTGTGTTGTGTGGTGTGTGGTGTGTGTGTGTGTGTGTGTAAACAACATAACTCTCAGCTAAGCCAGGGAAGATCATATCCCTAAATCATTTACATTTTTCACAATGTCTATTTTCCAGTGATGTGTTAGAGAGAAAATAATATTTTTAAAGGTTTTAAATTATTCATAGTTTTCAGTAGTGAGTTGAATTATTAACTTTTCTGCCTCTGCAGTTCAAATAAATGCAACAGTTTCTGTACACTCAGTTTCTCTCTCCCTCTCGATCTCTTTCCTCTCTCTCTTTCCTCTCCATCTCTGTCTTGTTCATATTATATCACTTCTGTGTGGTACCCTAGTTGAATGTATTGTCTTGCTTGAAATTCTTTCTTGGATGTTTAGGTTGTTTTTCTTTGTCCAGACCAATTAACAAATTGTTGCTGCTCAGTGGAGAAACACCATGCGCATTGCCTCAGTACCTTTCAACACTTATTGCTTTAAATTACATCAATCACTCCCTACCCTCCCATGCCCTCCCCTTCCCTCCCATGCCCTCACCTTCCCTGGGCTAATTTTTCTCTGTCTCTTTTTATTACTCTCCCTCTTCATCTCTCTCTCCTTTGACTTCTCCTCCCATTACTCTAGCTCTGCTTGCCTTTTACCCCTCCTTCATTCTCTCTCCTTTTCCTTCTCCCTCTCAGTCTTTCTTCTCATCTCCAGAGCGCTCCTCTTTCTCCCCCTCCTCTTTTGCATCCTCTTTTTTGTTGTTCCTTACCTCCTTCTCCTCCACTTGATCTTTCTCCCTATCTTGGAACAGCTTGGCTAGTTCCTGAAACTGCGGACCCCACTCCTCCAACCCTCCTCCCCACTCCTCCTTCTCTGCATCCTTTTCTCCCTCACTCTCCAGTGAGCTGAGGGAGCCTGCACGTGACCCTGTACCCTCCAGCCCGTACACCTGCACCGAATCATAGGGCGGCTGTGAGGGGTCAAAGGTGACCTGAGCCAGACGCAGGCGGAGGAACTCACCCACCCTGAGGGCCAAGGAGTGACCACCTGGTACTGAACACCCTCTCCTCGCCTCCATCCCTTGGACCCACCCTGCCCCGTACCCCATGATGCCCCCGTATGCGCCCCTGGCCTGACCTGGGAAGGGCAGCATCTGAGGGGTCATATCCCTCCTTCCTAAAACGTATGCCCCAATACCCACCCTGTCCCGCCAGTCAGCCATGAACCCTTCTGGGTACATCCCCCCGCAAGAAGTCCCGGTCAGAGATATCCCTCCACCCTCCCTGTCCGGCCTGGCCACCACAAAGTTGCTTCCCATCTCTAGCCCTCCCCTCCCCAGGCTCCCGGGGTAATCATGCCTCTGTCCCGCTGCCTCCCCCTGCAGGATGCTGGCGTAGTTGCGGGCGGCTGACTGCTGAGACTGGCCGTCTGGGCAGTTGGTTCCAGGCCCTCCACCACCACATCCACCACCAGAGGATTCTGGTTCAGCTGAACCAGAGCCAGTGCGTTTGGGGGACAGGCCGGCGCGGAAGGCCCTGCGACCCGCCATGGGCAGGGTGGCTGAATCACACACCCAGGCGCCACCGTGACTCTGGCCAGCCATGGAGCCGGAACGGGTCAGGACCAGCGTGTGCTCCCTCTCTCGGGAGAGGGTCTCAGACTGGACCTGCAGGGGACGGGGCGAAGGAGGAGGGTCAGTCCGGGACAGGGCAGGGGAACAAGGAGGAGGAGGAGGGTCAGTCCGGGACAGGGACAGGGCAGTGGAATGAGGAGGAGATAGAGGGTCAGTCCGGGACAGGGACAGGGAACGGTGCTGTTAAGTGGATGTAGAATATAAAGGATAACAAGAGGTGATGTTGAGGTTGAGAGAATTGTAAAAGGAGCGAATGGAGAGATGAATCGGGGAAATAATTAAAGCAGAAAGCCGGAGAGTAAATAAAAGGGCAAATGTAAGAAACGGGGAGAGAAAGGAGACAACGAGAAGGAAGAAAGCAAAAGACAGAGAGACAGGATGAGAATAGACAGACACACAATGAACAAGCAAGATAGAGAGAGTGAAAGAGAAACAGAGTTTAGAAGGTAAGAGAAGCAGGTTAATAACTAAAACGAGCTAACACTGTGACAGAGAGGGGGATGAAGAGGGAGGAGGAAATCAACAGACAAAACGTTAAAAATGAAAAAGACAGAAATCTTCCAAAAGCAAAACATAAAAAAGAATACATATTCACTATTGTCTGCTCTCAGTAATCAGCAGTGTTAAAATCACTTCAAATGATAACACATTGGTTCGTTCATTCATTCACTTATTGTCATATACGGTGTCGGTCTCTTACCCAGTCCACCGAGTCCTGACTGTGGTTCTGCTGCTCACTACTGTTCTCTGTACAGTTGCTCATAGCTCCTCCCCCTCCACCCCTCTCCTGGCTGTTATTGGTCCGTGGCGTCCCTCCATCTGAGGTGCTAACCCCGCTCTGTGGGCCTGTTCCGTCTCTACTCTCTCTGCTGCTCATTTCAGCTGGCCCTACGTACACGGCCCCTGGCTCCAGGGCCCCCACCATGGCCCCCTGATTCTGGATGACCAGAGAGTGGTCTGGGTGGCCCCCAGGGAAGTGGTAGGCCAGCTCAGCCAAGCCCGGCTCAAACTGGCCCCCTGGAGTACGTCGGAGAACTGGCAGGGTGTGGCTGCTGTAGCAGAGGCGGCCGTACAGGGGCCCTCCAGGGCCGGAGTAGGCCGGGTCCAGGGCTGGGTTCTGGGCCCAGTTGTATGCACGGGCCTTGTCCTGGACGTGCTGGGAGTAGCGTCTGGGGGACAGAAGATAGGGTGTGACAAGGCTAGACAACATGTTATAGCAGCTTTACATAGGAGCACCCACCAATGAGGGATTGCACAGTATAGACAGATAATCTCACTCAGCACTGTGGATAATGTTGTAGGGGAAGTAGGTGATGCCCAACAAAGTGTCTAATAAAGTGTAATAGTTTCCTCTTTATTTTTTTTAGCTAAGAGGCTGATTAGAGCAAGGAGTTTTGAGGCAATCAATGACCTAAGTGGATCAATACAGTCTTAGAAAACTCTTGAGGACTGGAGTTTTGTTTGGGTGCGTTTTTGCACAGCATAGCTTTCAATTAAACACACACACACACAAACACACTGCACCCACACCACACACACTCACATGTTCCTGCTGTCCAGAGTGCGGTATCCCCTGCGTGAGCTGTGGGGGGCGCTCTGGAGCGCTGCGATGTCAAAGGCGGCCGTGTCAGCCTCGCCTCCTCCCTCGTCATCGTAGGTGATGATGTTCTCCCTAACATCGTCCTCCTCCAGGGGAGACAGAGAGTCCCGCTTCTGACGTCGCAGGGACAGGGACAAGGCACTGACTGCTGGAGGGAGGAGAGACGGAGGGAGGGAGGGAGTCAGAGAAAGAGAGAGAGAGAGAGAGAGAGAGCGAGAGAGAGACAGAGAGAGAGACAGAGAGAGAGAGAGTGTTGGTATATCATATGTCTGTCCTGCGTGCTAAAATCTGTAATTGACATTGAGCCATAGCCAGATATTCATATAGACATGCATTGTGTACTGGACTAGACCAATCACATTGGTAATAAAGTGTGCCATTCCCAGTCAAATGCCAATGTAATGTTAGTTGGGTTTGTGTTTCCCAGTAAAATTACTAATCAACTAATCATCAAGTCTTGAATCACGTGTGATAGTGTTGGGTTGTAATGAAAGCTTGCACAACCTGTGGATCTGGGTCTCTGAGACCAGAATTGAGTAACACTGTTGTACAGTATATTTACCCAGCAGAGTGGCGACACAGGCCAAGATGGCCAGCAGGGCGGCAGTGCTGAGCCCAGGGGAGGGGGAGGTAGACTGCTGTGGGACACACACCGTCTCTCTCTCCCACTCCCAGTCTCCCTCCGTCTGCCTCTCCTGTCTCTCCTTCTCCCCAGCCCGGGCCCCTCCTCTCAGGCAGGGGCAGATGGACACAGTGACCGTCCCGGTGGAGGTCAGGCCAGACGTCCCATCCCTTAACACCAGGGGAATGTGTAGCGTGAGGGAGGAGGAGGAGGAGTGGGAGAGGGGCTGCAGTGGCGACAGGAGCAACAGGGTGGCACTGGGGCCTGGAGGAAGAGCGAGAGAGGGAAAAACACAACATGAGAAAAAAAACAGCAAGAAACTCAATTTAATTGAATGAAATCTCTACCATTTAATGCTATTCTCATAGCTTCCCACAGCTTCCCTCAGAGGATGTGTCGGAGTCCATTGGGAAAAAATGGATTTCCAGTAGAGGAAAAGGTAAACAACAGGGAAAATACAAAGGGGAGAGAGAGGAGAGAGAAGTAGGGGGAAAGAATGAGACAGACAGAGAAGGGGAGGAGAGAGAGGTAGGGGGAGAGAGTGAGACAGACAGAGAAGGGGAGGAGTGAGGTGTAGGTCGGGGAGGAGAGGAGTGACAGGACAGGAGAGGAGGGGAGTAGAGGGAGAGAACAGAGAGCTGTAGGAGGGGAGAGAGAGACATACAGAGTTAAGTGGGAGGAGAGAGAGGTTAGGGGAGGAGCGTGAGACGGAGGAGCAGAAGACAGCCGGAGGAGTGAAGAAGGTATGTGGGAGAGCGTATGAGACAGACGAGGAAGGGGAGGGAGAATAGGAGTAGAGGTGTGTGGCAGGAGATGAGTACAGACAGAGAAGGGGAGGAGTGAGAGGTAGGGGGAGAGAGAGAGGACAGACAGAGAGAGGAGGGGGTAGAGGGGAGAGACAGAGAGCGAGGAGGGGAGAGAGAGACATATATCAGAGAAGGGGAGGAGAGAGAGGTAGGTGGGAAAGAGGTAGACCAGAGAGCGAGGAGGGGAGAGAGAGATATCAGAGGAGAGAGGGGAGGAGAGAGAGTGTAGGCGGGAGAGTGGAGACAGACAGAGTAAGGGGAGGAGAGAGAGTAGGGGGAGAGAGTGAGACAGACTAGAGAAGGGGAGGAGTGAAGGTAGGGGGGAGAGAGTGAGACAGACAGAGAAGGGGAGGAGTGAGAGGGGGGAGCAGAGAGAGGCGCAGACAGAGAGAGAGCAGCAGGGAGAGAGATAGAGGCGAGACAGAGATGGTGGAGTGGAGAGAGTGAGACATACAGCAGAGAAGGGGAGGAGTAGAGAGTAGGGAGGGGAAGAGGAGACACGACAAGAAGGGGAGGAGTGAGAGGTATGGTGGAGAGAGTGAGACAGACAGAGAAGGGGAGGAGTGAGAGGTAGGGGGAGAGAGAAGACAGACAGAGAAGGTGGAGAGTGAGAGGTAGGGAGAGAGAGTGAGAAACAGTACAGAGAAGGTGGAGGTGAGAGGTAGGGGGAGAGAGTGAGACATGGACAGAGAAGGGGAGGAGTGAGTAGGTAGGTGGGAGAGTGAGAGAGACAAGAAGGGAGGTGAGAGAGAGTGTAGGGGAGAGACGGAGAACAGAAGTATGAGAGAGATCGCAAGATGGGAGAGGAGTGAGACAGGAAGATGGAGGTGGAGAGAGAGACATAGGGGGATGGACAGAGCAGGTGAGGAGAGAGAGGTAGGGGGAGATGAGTGAGGAATCAGACAGAGAATCGGGAGGAAGAGAGAGGGTAGGGGAGAGAGTGAGCACAGACATATGAGAAGTGGAGGTGAGAGAGAGGTAGGGGGAGAGAGTGAGACAGACAGAGAAGGTGAGGAGAGAGAGGTAGGGGGAGAGAGTGAGAACAGACAGAGACCAAGGGGAGGAGGACGAGATGGGAGAGGATAGGAGAGGAGAGAGAGTGAGAGACAGACAGAGAAGGGGAGGGAGAAGAGAGGTAGGGGAGAGAGTGAGACAGACAGAGAAGGTGAGAGAGAGAGGGTATGGGAGAGAGTGGACAGACAGAGAAGGGGAGGATGAGGACGCTAGGGGGAGAGAGTGAGACAGACAGAGAAATGGGGAGGGAGAGAGGAGGGGGAAGAGCGTGAGACAGACAGAGAAGGGGGAGGAGAGAGAGGTGGGAGAGAGTGGAGACAGACGAGAAAGGTGAGGAGGAGAGGTAGGGGGAGAGAAGTGGAACAGACAGAGAAGGGGAGGAGAGAGAGGTAGGGGGAAGAGGTAGAGACAGACAGAGAATGGAGGAGAGAGAGGTAGGGAGAGGTAGACAGAACAGAGAAGGTGAGGAGAGAGAGGTAGGGGAGAGAGTGGACAGACAGAGAGAGAGGGGTAGAGGTAGAGACAGAGAGCGAGGAGGGGAGAGAGAGACATGCGAGAAGGGGGAGAGAGAGGTTAGGGGGAGAGAGTGAAGACAGCAGAGAAGGGGAGGAGAGAGGTAGGGGGAGAGAGTGAGAAACAGAAGAGGGGAGGGGACAGCAATGGGGAGAGAGAGGTGGGAGAGAGGACATACAGAGAGGAAGGAGGGGGTAGAGGGAGAGAGTGAGAGAGAGAGAGAAGTGGGAGACAGAGAAGAGTGTATGGGGAGAGGAGGTGAGGGACAGAGAGAGAAGGGGACGATGAGAGAGAGGTAGGGGGAGAGAGTGAGACAGACAGAGAGAGGAGGGGGTAGAGGGAGAGAGTGAGAGAGAGAAGGGGAGAAGAGAGAGGTATGGGGAGAGAGGTAGAGGGACAGAGAGAGAAGGGGAGGAGAGAGAGGTAGGGAGAGAGAGGTAGAGACAGAAAGAGAGAGGGGAGAAGGTAGAGGGAGAGAGCGAGACAGAGAGAGGGGGAGCGTGACAGGAAGTGTGTGGGAGAGAGTGAAACATAAAGAAAGAGAGAGACTATACCTCCACTGTCCCTAATGCTGAAGTTGAGGGCGAAGCTGGACTCTGGAGGGATGTTGAAATATACAGCACTGTCATTCCCTCCCTCATCTCGATCAATGGCACGCAACACCTGCACGACCTGAAAAGAAGAGACAGAGTGAGAGACCAGACACAGAAAAGGAGGTGTGAAGGGAGGATTGGGGAGGAAGGAGGAGAGGAGTGAGAGAGGAGGAGGGGGAATGATTGGGAGGGTGAAGGAAGGTTGGGGGGGAGAGAGAGACAAGGAGAGAGAAAATAGTAAGATAGCATTGGAGAGGTAAACAAGATAGGAGGGGGAGGGAATAGAAAAGATAATAGAGATATAGAAAGAGTATTTTGTAACAACGCATGACTTTAACTACCGTTCACATCCCTGTGTGCCCTCAGCATTTACCTCAAAACAAACAAATAGGCTCTGCTAGATAAAACCTCTCAAATCAAGAAGGAAGTAATTATATCTAACCTTAACTGTGAAGGGAATTCCTGGGTTGGCTTTCAGTATATAATCTATGAAGATTGGGTTCCGACTGTAGAGAAGAATTTAGGAAATAAATCCTAATATTCTATCTAGTGAATATTATCTCAGCTTAAACCCCTGGGACTCTCTTAAACACTGCCTGTGGCGAAAAGGCAATACAACACCTCTTTAATGGCCTTTAGAGTACAGTGATTCAGACCTAGAATAAGATGTTAGGACGTTTCTGAGTTATGCAGTAGCTAGGGCTTTCACTTTGAAAGGGTTTTTAAATTATAACACTTTATTATTTTGTGTGCTTTAATGTCCTTATTAAAAAATGTATTCTTTTCAGATGCATTATACATCAATTGGCTGATGGGTTTCTTCCCTGCAAGACGGTTGCTGAGACAGAAAAACAAAGACACGTGAACACAAAAGAGGACATGAAGCCGGACACAGATAGAACAAACTGATAGACAAAGACAACATGTTAATGGAAAGAGACAACATGGAAACATGGTAAAAGCAAAGGAGGAACGGAAGCGTGGATAAAATGATAGACAGAGTTTTCACATACTGTAAGCACACACCACACCACACCACACCACACCACACACACATACATACACACCCACTCTGACCTGTCCAGTGGCTGATGAGTCACACATGGCTGCTGTGTACTGTCTGTCCAGCTCGGGCGCATTGTCATTCAGGTCCAGCGTCTCTATGGCAACCACCACTCTGGACACCTGGCTGGGGTTGTCTGGGGGAGAGGAACCAGGAACAGCTGTGTCTCAACAGAGAGCATTCCAAGACCGTGGAGTGGCCAACACATCTCAACTCTGCTGCTCAATCCACTAGTGTGTCCTCGTGATCTAGCCTACAGGGTTGCCTGTGGTAGGTAAACATAGCATTTGTTATGTGATGTTTTAGAAATCTGGCTAAATCTGCAGGTGATTGGTATGTTTTAGTATAGAGCGTTGGAATTAGTGCCTCCATCCCTCTCTTTCTACACCAAACAGTATTTTCAAAGCTCCAGCAAAGGCGATATGTAAGGTGAGCTGACATGCATGCAAAGCAGTCACACCAGGGCGCAGTTTAAATGGACTGGGACAGAGTCCAAGCTGCATTCACGCACCCATACGCACACACCCTTTGAAATACACCAACTCACAATTTGGACTGCACACACGAGTCGATACACGCATTTCGGGCCGCACACACACATAAATGCACACACACACACACACATTTTGGCAGCACACAATACATTCTCTTTGGACTGTGTTCACACTCAGTAACACCATGTTATGGACTGGAGCCATGGGTCCACATTGCAATGAGCTCCCAGTGTATTGGCAGGAGGGGAGTGGAGAGGATAGGAGAGGGGAGAGGAAAGGATGGGGAGGGGAGAGAAAAGCAGAGGAGAGGAGAGGGGGGAGAGGGGAGGATAGGGAAGGGAGAGGAAGGAAGAGAGACGAACGAGACGGGAGGGGGGGGGGGGGAGGAGAGGAAGGATAGGGAAGGGGAGAGGAGAGGAGAGGAAAGGGGGGAGGGGAGGGAGAGGAGGGAGGGAAGAGGAGGGAGAGGAGGAGGAGAGGAGATAGGAGAGTGAGAGGAAGAGGAGAGGAGAGGGAGAGGAGAGGAGAGGAGAGGAGAAGAGGAGGAAGGAGAAGAGAGATAAGGAGAGAGAGAAGAGAAGAGAAAAGCAAGAGAGAGGAAGAAAGGAGGACGAAGAGAAAGGAGAAGAGAAGAGAAAGGAGGAAGGAGAGAGAGGAAAGAGAAGAGAAGAGAAAGAAGAGGAGAGGAGAGGAGAGGAGGAGAGTGAGCGAGGAGAGGGAGCGAGGAGAGAGAGGAGAGGAGAGGGAGGAGAGGAGAGGAGGGAGGGAAGAGGAGAGGGAGGAGGAGAGGAGAGGGAAGAGAGAGGAGAGGAGAGGAGAGGAGAGGAGAGGAGAGGAGAGGAGAGGAGAGTGGCTTCCCCTGGCCACTGAGTTGAGAACTGCTCTCCCGGAGTCAGATAGCAATACTGATCCTGCCGCCAATGGTCTGTTTAACTGACAGAGCTCATTATTCAACTCTGGCAGCCTCATTCACACTACTGAAGACCCACTGCAACGCTGGCCCGTAGCACTGCTTAAATAAAGACCAGCACTGTCAACACACTAACCACTACTGTTGCTACCACCAGTGGTATGTATTCATGGATGCCAAGGGAAGCTTCCCCAAGAAAAAAAGAAAAATGTATCTTTAGTCTCTCTGTGTTTCATAATTTTCCTTCAATTCACAAGAGGCTGAATGTATCTCACATGAGAAAGCACCCTAGCGAGCGAAACAGCGCCCCTCTGTCTCGGTATGTGTAGTCCATCTATCTGATGCTGTCTGATCAGAAAGAGTATGACATTGTTGCCATTCATAGCATTGAATGCAAGGGAAGCCAGCGAGCATTTGGCCTACCTTGATAAAAAAAAAGTGTAAAAGTGTAAAATAATAGCCAATCAGCATTGAGCTAAACTGAGCGATCTCAACTGTGAAAGGTCCTGGCGCACCAAAAAAAAGTGTCACATGAAAAGATAAATGTTATTGATAGAAAAAAACTTGAATTGTTGCATCTCGTTGTGTCCTTGTCCTCCGGTGGCTAGATAGCTAGCTAAAATTGTCCTTTTCCTAAATTGTTTTCCTAAATTGTCCTTTTCCTAAATTGTCCTTTTCCTAAATTGTCCTTTTCCTAAATTGGATGGAGATAGGGATTTGGACTTTTACTTAATTCTCTGTACTAGCCAATGTTTATAACGCCGATTCTGATCAAACCATAAATTCATACATTATGGTGCCCCTGGTCTGAGAGGATGGAAGTTCAATATGTAGCTAGATGTAGAAGGCTAATTAGTTTACTAGCTAACGTTGCCCATGAATGGAAGTTAGGCTAGCGAGCAAGCATTTTAGCTAGGTAGCCTAGGACAACAAGTGTGTACTATTTGACAGAGTAATAGATCTTTTCAGCAACATAAAAGAGAGGAGGATGCCTTGGGAGCAGCTAATGGGGATCCATAATAAATACCAATACAAATATCTTCTTATTGTCTCTGCCTGATGCCTATATATCACGGTGTCAAGGCATATGAACTATCAGGTTATAGAGCAAACTATCACAATTATCACAACACATGTTGTAATATGCCATTTTCTTCTGGCTTGGCTTCCCCCAGTGATTTCTGGCTTGGCTTCCCCCAGTGATTTCTGGCTTGGCTTCCCCCAGTGATTTCTGGCTTGGCTTCCCCAGTGATTTCTGGCTTGGCTTCCCCCAGTGATTTCTGGCTTGGCTTCCCCAGTGATTTCTGGCTTGGCTTCCCCAGTGATTTTACCCACGCACCGCTATTGGCTACCACTGTGTTATGCTAATAGGTAAGACATTAAGGGGTTAATTTAGGATTCTTTAGCTGGTGGAAATGTATGTAAAATGTTGTCAACATGGTTAAAGCAGTGTTACTACTGTCAGCATGGTTAAAGCAGTGCTACTACTGTCAGCATGGTTAAAGCAGTGCTATTACTGTCAGCATGGTTGAAGCCGCGTTACTACTGTCAGCATGGTTAAAGCAGCGTTACTACTGTCAGCATGGTTAAAGCAG
>NC_036871.1:32534251-32542902 GCF_002910315.2 Salvelinus sp. IW2-2015 | reverse complement strand
AAGTGCTTAACCCATGCTGACAGTAGTACAATGCTTTAACCACGTGACTCAGTAAGTCAACTGTTTAACCATGCTGACAGGTAGTACCTCACAATCTGCAGTGAACCTGTGTACCACGCTGAGTAGACATGGCTTTACGCGAGGCTGACGTAGTAACCTGCTTTATACCATGCTGAAGTAGTAACTGCCTTTAACCATGCTGACAGTAGTAACGCTGCTTTAACCATGCTGACAAGTAGTAAGCTGCTTTAACCATGGCTGACAGTAGTAAACATGCTTTACATGCTGACAGTAAGTAACGCGCTTTAACCATGCTGACAGTAGCAACACTGCTTTAACATGCTGACAGTAGTAAGACTGCTTTAACCATCTGACAGTTAGCACTGCTTTAACCATGCTGACAGTATAACGCTGCTTTAACCATGCTGAACGTGGCTAAAGCTGCTTTAAACCATGCTGACAGTAGAAACACTGCTTTAACCATGCTGACAGTAGTCACACTGCAGCTTTAACCACTGCTGAACATGTAAGTAGCCTGCTTTAACCATTGCTGACAGTAGTATGACTGCTTTAACCATGTGGTCAGACAGTAGTAACACTGCTTTAACCATGCTGACAGTGTAGCTGCTTTATACCATGCTGACAGTAGTAACACTGTTTAACCATGCTGCAGTAAGTACACTGCTTTAACCATGCTGACAGTAGTACAGTTTTAACCATGCTGAAAAGTAGTAGCACTGTTTGCTTTAAACATGCTGGAAGTAGTAACGCTGCTTACCCATGCTGGACAGTAGTAACTGCTTGAAACCATGCTGACAGAATACTGTTACTCGCAGTAGAACCTGCTTAACATGCTGACAGTAGTAACACTGCTTTTAACCATGCTGACAGTAGTAGCATGCTTTAACATGCTGCATTAGTAACCTGCTTTAACCATGCTGACAGTAGTAACTGCTGCTTTAACATGCTGACAGTAGTAACACTGCTTTTAACCATGCTGACAGTAGTAACGCTTTAACCATGCTGACAGTAGTAACAGCTGCTTTAACATGCTGACAGTAGTAGCATGCTTTACCATGCTGACAGTAGTAACACTGGCTTTAACGCACGTGTCGCTGACAGTAGTAACACTGCTTTAACCATGCTGACTAGTTACGCTGCTTTAACCCATGCTGACAGTAGTAGCACTGCTTTACACGCTGACAGTAGTAACACGCTTAACATGCTGACAGTAGTAGCACTGCTTTAACCATGCTGACAGTAGTAACGCTGCTTTAACCATGCTGACAGTAGTAGGAGCTGCTTTAAACCATGCTGACAGCTAGTGCACGCTACAGTGAAGTGGTAACGCGTTTTACGCGACAGTAGTAAGCGCTGCTTTAAACCATTCTGACAGTAGTACCATGCCTGGCTTTGACATACTACCGTTAACCATCTGCAGTAGTAGCAAACTGCTTTAACGACCTGCTGCTAGTAAGCTCTAAAGCTGACTGTACGTTTTAACCATGCCTGCATAGTAACGCTTCTTAACCATGCGACAGTAGTAGCGCTTCACCACTGGTTACACTGCTTACCATGCTGACAGTTAGTAGCACTGTTTAACAAGTGCTGACAGTAGTAACGCTGCTTTAACATGCTGACCAGTAAGTAGGCACTGCTTTTAAAACAATGCTGAACGTAGTAATGCTGCTTTACCCTGCTGACAGTGTAACGCTGCTTTACCATGTGAAGTAAGTAACATGCTTTAACCATGCTCGACAATACAGTTAACGCCTACTAGCACTGCTTTAAACACATGCTGACAGTAGTAGACTGCTTACATCGGCTGACAGTTAACAACAACTTTGCTTTAACCACAGCCTGACAGTATAAGCACGGCCTTTAACCATGCTGACAGAGTACGCATGCTTTAACATGCTGACAGTAGTAAACGTGCTTTAACCATGCCTGAAGTAGAAGTAACACTGCTTTACAACCGACCTAACTGCTTAATGCTACAGTAGTAACGCGCTTTAAACCATGTGCTGACAGTAGTAGCCCACACTGCTTTAACATGCTGACAGTAGTACGACCTGCTTTTAACCATGCTGAACAAGTAATGCTGCTTTTAACCATGCTGAACAGTAGTAACGCTGCTTTAACCATGCTTGACAGCTAGACGTAAGCTGCTATTAACCATGGCTGACAGTAGGTAACACCTGCTTAAACCATCGAAGACGTTAGTACGAAGGTACATCTCTTAGACCATGCTGACAGTCAATAACAGGCTGCTTAACCATGCTGGACAGTCAGTAAGCCATGCTTTAACCATGCTGACAGTAGTACATGCTTTTAACCACTGCTGACAGTAGTAACGCCTGTTTAAACAATGCGTACAGTCAACGAAGCTGCTTTAACCATGCTGAGAGTACGAGTAAACCAGCTGCTTTAACCATGCTGACAGTAGTACACTGCTTTTAACCATGCTGACAGTATAGACGCTGTTTAAACCATGCTGACAGTATACGCACTGCTTTAACTTGCTGACAGTCAGTACAACTGCTCCTCTAACATCCTGACATAGTAAACCTGCGCTTTACCATGTGACAGTAGTAGCACTGCTTTAACCATGCTGACAGTAGTAACGCTGCTGTTCTACCATGCTGACAGTTAGTAACGCTGCTTTAACATGCTAAGTAGTCCATCGCTGCTTAACCATGCTGACAGTAGTAAGCGCTGCTTTAACCATGCTGACAGTAGTAACCTGCTTAACCATGCTGACAGTAGTAACGCTGCTTTAACCATGCTGACAGTTAGAACCTGCTTTAACCATGCTGAGCAGTAGTAGCACTGCTTTAACATGCTGACAGTAGTAAAGCTACTACTGTCAGCATGGTTAAAGCAGTGCTACTACTGTCAGCATGGTTAAAGCAGTGTTATTACTGTCAGCGTGGTTAAAGCAGTGTTACTACTGTCAGCATGGTTAAAGCAGTGCTACTACTGCTGGTCCTGTAGAACATATAGAAGCCATCAAGACATAAAGTAAAGCTGCTTTGTGGAGTGTATTGTACTTCAACTCTCTACAGCTTTTCATGCTTTGGCGGAGAGTGAATGTGCAATGACTGGGGTCAGGAGATTTTCCTGATCATGTGACCGGAATAGAAAAACGAAGGGCCTGAGTAGGGTTGCAAAATTCCTGGAACTTTCAATAATGTCCCGGTTTTCCAGAAATCCTGGTTGAAGGATTACGGATTTTCTGCTTATTCCCTCCTGATTCCGTCTTTCTGGGAATCTTTTAACCGGGATTTCGGGAAAAAAATGCCAATTTATTGAAAGTTCTAGGAATTTTGCAATCCTAGGCCCGAGTCATATGCTATAACTAGTGCAGAGTTATTCCTGGTAAGGTCAAAACGCCTAGCTCTAAATTATGACATAGTTGTGCCCTCTGACCTCTCTGCATGGCGATGACGGTGATGTTGTGCCACTGCTCGCGCTCACGGTCCAGCTCCATTACCGTGGTGATGAGGCCGCTGTCTGCGGTGATACGAAACAGAGCCTCCTGGTCTGACTGGGGATCAATAGAGAATCTGGGAGAGATGGAGAACGGGAGGAGAGAAAGAGGAGGGTGGGGGAGGGATAGGGGAAGAAGAGGCGGCGGGGGAGAGGGAGAGAGAGAGAGAGGGGTGGAGGAATGGGAGAGAGGGACAGAAGGGACAGAGTGAGACCAAGATAGAGAGCGAAAGCAGGAGAGTGGGAGAGGGAGAGAGAAAGATAAGGGTGAGAGGATATAAATGGCCAGGGAATTAATATCACAGATTATCGTAGTCGATACGAGCTCACTTGAAGTAGAGCTGATTTATCGAAATATCTCAATGAACGTTGTAACTACCGTTCCACCACACATTGCCCTTTTCCTCCTCTCTATCGCTCTGTGAAAACAGGGCCAGCACTCACTAGATCTTTTTTTCTTAACAGAACATARAATGATAATTTTGCCTTGAACCTTCCTTAGTGTGTGTGTATGTGTGTGAGAGAGAGAGAGAGAGAGTGTTTATGATCCAGTCCAGTCCAGCACCTGATGTTGTTGGTGAGTCCAGTATCAGGGTCCACAGCACTAACCCGTCCCACTGTGCAGGCGGGAGGGCAGTTCTCGGACACGTCCATCCGGTAGTGCGCCCGGGAGAAACGAGGCGGCTCGTCAGCGTCCAGCACAGCCACCCTGATGGAGGCGCGGTCCTTAAAGGGCCCACGACGCAAGAAACGAGAGTCCACCATGGGGTTCAACACCTCCACGGAGAAGGAGTAGGAGCTACGACTCTCATAGTCTACAGCCTGCAGGGAGAGAGAGAGGTGTTACAGTAGGTGTCTATATGCTGGTTCTGTAGGGGAACATTACCAAGTGGTATTGTATCACGCTTGCTCTTTACAACACCGGTAATGTATTCACGTTCTCGTGTGTGGTCGTGGGTATGGCGTAGAAACATACGCATTTCCATACAAATGCAATAAGCTCACCTTAACAGTGAACATTTCGCGAGGTTCTATATAATTCAGTGGTAGAAACACAAACATTGATCTATTGATCTGGTTAACTATTACATTCACAGATTCGTAGTCAGCAGGAAGCTGTGAGGGTTTCATGCTATAGCTCCGGTCTGGTCTGAGTCTGGCGTCTACTGAGAAGTTATGAACACTATAAGTGCTAGCTGAGGTGTGTGTCTGCCTGTCTGTCGGTCTATCTGTCTGTCTGTCGGTCTATCTGTCTGTCTGTCGGTCTATCTGTCTGCCTGGCTCTCTATCTGTCTGCCAGCATGGTAAAGCAGCGTTACTACTTCAGCATGGTTAAAAGCTAGTGTTTATTACTGTCAGCGGGGTAAAGCAGTGTTACACTGCAGCATGGTTAAAAGCAGCGTTACTACTGTCAGCATGGTTAACGCAGCGTTACTACTGTCAGCATGGTTAAAGCAGTTGCCTACTACTGTCAGCTGGTTAAAGCAGTGCTAATACTGTCAGCATGGTTAAAGCCGCGTTATACTGTCAGCAATGGTTAAAGCAGCATTACTACTGTCAGCCATGGTTAAAGCAGTGCTACTACTGCTGGTCCTGTAGAACATATAGAAGCCATCAAGACATAAAGTAAAGCTGCTTTGTGGAGTGTATTGTACTTCAACTCTCTACAGCTTTCATGCTTTGGCGGAGAGTGAATGTGCAATGACTGGGTCAGGAGATTTTCCTGATCATGTGACCGGAGAATAGAAAAACGAAGGCCTGAGTAGGGTTGCAAATTCCTGGAACTTTCAATAATGTCCCGGTTTTCCAGAAATCCTGGTTGAAGGATTACGGATTTTTGCTTATTCCCTCCTGATTCCGTCTTTCTGGGAATCTTTTAACCGGGATTTCGGGAAAAAATGCCAATTTATTGAAAGTTCTAGAATTTTGCAATCCTAGGCCCGAGTCATATGCTATAACTAGTGCAGAGTTATCCTGGTAAGGTCAAAACGCCTAGCTCTAAATTATGACATAGTTGGCCCTCTGACCCCTGCATGGCGATGACGGTGATGTTGTGCCACTGCTCGCGCTCACGGTCCAGCTCCATTACCGTGGTGATGAGGCCGCTGTCTGCGGTGATACGAAACAGAGCTCCTGGTCTGACTGGGGATCAATAGAGAATCTGAGAGATGGAGAACGGAGGAGGGAGAGAAAGAGGAGGGTGGGGGAGGGATAGGGGAAGAAGAGCGCGGGAGAGGAGAGAGAGAGAGAGGGGTAAGGAATGGGAGAGAGGGACAGAAGGACAGAGTGAGACAAGATAGAGAGCGAAAGCAGGAGAAGTGGACTTGTTTTTCGAGTTTCGATCTCAGTTGTCTCTCTTTTCCATACCTTCTCCTCGGCGCTCTGTCGATATTATGTCTGTGTGCGTGTCTCATCGTTTCTCTTTATCTCCTCCCTCATTCCCATCCACTGTCTACGCTTTCTCGTCCTCTCCATGTCTCTAGTTTCTGCTTCCTTTTTGCTCCCACCTAGTCCCTATGTGAAGGTTGAGGCTCCAGCGTTTCTTACATCTCATCGGCTCCCTGGTCGTCTCTGTTTGTCTCTTCAGACATTCTACTCATTCTCTCGTCCTTGCGTGTCTGTCTGTGCGCCTTCATCTGTTACTGCTTTCCATTTTCCCCCTCTGTCTTTGTTCAAATATATTATGTCTCCATGTTTCTCTTTACCATGTGTTCTCCCGGTCTATGTTTTCATGTTTCTCTTTCCTTATCTCCCTGGTCTTGAGTCTCATGTTCCTTTCCTTTCTCACCCTTCTTTGTCTCATTGTCTCTCTTAGCTCCCTGTCTTGTTGTGCTCAAATAGTCTCTCTTCTTCCTGTCCTTGTAGGTCTCTGTGTTTCCTTCTTTCTCCATGTCTCGCTACTGTTCTCCATTTGTCCTCGTCTCTTCTCCCTGTCTCATAGATGTCTTACTCCTCTTCGATCGCCCTGTTTCGACACTTTGTCTCTCATTCGTCTTTCTCTCTTCTCCACGTCTCATGCTCCCTCTTATCTCGCCTTAACGGTCTGTTTTTTGCTGTTCTCCATGTCCATCTCCTTTCGCCCCTGTTGCTTGTCTTTTGGCTTTCCCTTCTCCCGAGCTTGTCTTGTGTGTCTCATAGCTTTGTCTTCTTTCTCCCTGTTCTTGTGTTGTTTATGCTTCAATTGTCTCTCTTTCTCCATGTGGTCTCGATTGCTCCTCTTTCGTCCCATGGCTTGTTGTCTCAGTCTCTTCTCTTTCTCCTTGTCCTCAATTGGGGTCTCTCTTTCTCCTTTACCTCGTTGTCTCATAAAAAAGGGCTCCTTATTCTGGAGGGAGAGCCCGAAACGATATGGTGTGAGAGCGAATAACATGGCCGAGGGAATTTAATATCACAGATTAGTCGTATATTCGATACGAGGCTTCAACATTTTGCCCGTTAGCCTGATTTCTCTTTCCGAAATATTTCAAATGAACGTTGTAACTACCGTGCCCACCACACACTTGCCCCTTTGTCCTCTCTCTCTATCGCTCTGTGAAATAGCTAGGGCCAGCCTCACACACTAGATCTTTGTGTGTCTGTACACAGACATATAATGATAATTTCCTTGAACCTTCCTTAGTGTGGTGGTATGTTTTGATCCCAATGGGGTGCGGTGGGGGCGGCCGGGGGGGCGGGGGTGGGGGGTGGGGGGGGGGGTGTGGGCGGTGTGGGGTGTGGGGGTGGGCGGGGGAGGGTGTCGGGGTGTGGGGTGGTGCGTGGGGGGCGGGGTGGGTGGGGGGCCGGCGGAATCTCAGGGGCGGGGGGTGGGGGGGGGGGGGTGGGCGGCCTGGTGGTGGTGGGGTGGGGGGGTGGTGGTGGGGGCGGGTGCGGGGGGGGGGAGAGAGAGATGAGAGTGTTTATGATCCAGTCCAGTCCAGCACCTGTATGTTTTGGTGAGCCAGTATTCAGGTCCACATCACTATACCCGTCCCTACTGTGTCAGGCGGAGCCCGAGGGCAGTTCTCGGACACGTCCATCTCGGAGTGCGCCCGAGAAACGAGGCGGCTCGTCACGCGTCCAGCACAGCCACCCTGATGACGGCGCGGTCCTTAAAGGCCCACGACGCAAGAAACGAGAGTCCATCCAATGGGTTCAACACCTCCACGGAAGGAGTAGGAGCTTACGACTCTCATAGTCTACAGCCTGCAGGGAGAGTAGGTGTTACAGTTAGTGTCTATTATGCTGTTCTGTAGGGGACATACCAGTGTATTGTATCCACGCTTGCTCTTTACAACACCGTAATTATTCATCGTTCTCCGTGCTGTGGTCGTGTTGCGTATGCGTAGAAGTACATACGTGCTATTTCCATACAACACATTCTCGCAAATAAGCTTCACTCTTACACAGTAACATTCGCAAGGTTCTTAATAATTCAGTGTAAAACACAAACATTGATCTATTGATCTGCTGTAACTTACATTCACAGAATTCGTAGTCAGCGGAAGCTTGTGGGGTTTCATGCTATAGCTCCGGTCTGTTCGTGAGTCTGGCGTGTACTGAGAATTTATGAACACTATAAAGTGCTAGCTGAGGTGTGTGTCTGCCTGTCCGGTCTGATCTGTCTGTCTGTCGTCGTTCTGTCTGTCTGACGGTCTATCTTCTCCGGCCATGCGCTCTTAGTCCGCGTCCGTTCTGCTCTCTGTCGTCTTGCTCGCTGGCTTCTATCGTCCGTTATCTGTCTGCTCGGCGCTCTATCTCTGCCCGTCGGCAACTGTCGCCGTCTTCATCTTGTTTGTCTCCGTCATCTGTCGTGTCTATCGTCTCTTCGGTCCTGTCTGCTGGTTCTATCTGTCTGCCTTGTCTGTCGGTCTATCTGTCTGTCTGTCGGTTCGTATCTGGCTCTGCTCGCAATTGCTATTCTGCGTCGTGCCTCTGTCGTTGCTCTGTCCTCTATCTGTTGTCTGTCTGCTCGGTCTTGTTGGATCTCAGTGTTTTCTCTTTCTCCCTGTCTCTGTTATCTTGGTTCTGCCTGGCTCTCTATCTGTCTGCCTCTCGTCATCGACTTGTCGTGTTCCTGCTTCCATCTTCTGTGCTGTCGTCCCCTATCGTGTCTGGGGTCTCGGCCTTATCTGTCTGTCTGTCGCGTCTATCTGTGCCTGGCTCTCGTTATCTGTCCTGCATCA
>NC_036871.1:32506609-32534226 GCF_002910315.2 Salvelinus sp. IW2-2015 | reverse complement strand
ATGTCTGCCTGTCATTGTCGTCTATCTGTCTGCCTGTCATGTCTGATCTGTCTGAATCTTCGTCTATGCTTACTGTCGGTCTTCTGTCTGTCTCGTGTCTATCTGTCTGCCTGGCTCTCTTCTGTCTGTCCTGTCTGTCGGTCTATCTGTCTGTCTGTCGTCATCTGTCTGCCTGTCTCTATCTGTCTGCTCTGATCTGTTCTATCTGTCTGTCTGTCGGTCTATGCGGACTGTCCTGGTCTCTAGTCTGCTGTCTGTCGTCTATCTGTCTGTCTGTCGGTCTATCGTCTGCCTGGCTCTCTATCTGTCTGCAGTCTGTCGTCTATCTGTCTGCCTGTCTGTCGTCTATCTGTCTGCGGCCTCTTCGTGTCATGCTGTCTGTCGGTCATCGTCTGCTTGTCTGTCCGGTCTATCTGATCTGCTGCTCGGAATCTTATCTGTCTGCCTGGCTCTCTATCTGTCTGCCTGTTCTGTCGCTCCATCATGTCTCCTGCTCTCTATCTGTCTGCCTGGCTCTCTAACTGTCTGCCTGGCTCTCTTGTCTCCTCTATCTCTCTCCATCTCTCTCTTTCTCTCTCCTCTGTTTGTTGTGTCTGCCTGCGGCCTGGTCGGTCTGTCTGTCTGCCTGTCTCCTGTTCTGTGTTCTCTTCCACAGCAGGTGCCTCTAGTCTGAAGGAATGAGTTCTGTCTCTGATCAAATCAGGACAGATGATTGCTAGCGAGGGCAAAGCTCTCCTTGATTACATACTGGGAGACAACACGGCTGGTCTGGTTCCAAACAGCTTTCTGATGTTTCCTACATGAGCATGGCTTCCTGAGCCCATATTGGATGAAGGCAGTATGATTGGCAGAAAGATGCAGGCTGGACTGGGATAAATTAGATTGGTAGGTATGAGCAATATTCAAAGACAGAACTAACTTTGAAGGTCCCTCATGGAGAGAATATTGATATTTTCCTATTTCTGACCCCCCACTCTTCATTTTCTCACAGTTGTAAAAACTGTATTCTCTTAAAAATAAATCTGTAATCGTAACAGGGATAGACTGCAAAAAAATATGTAGTGAGAAAAGGGCAATTGAAGCACAGATATTGGAATATAGGCAACACCGGGAACATTTCTATGTAGGGAAAAAAGGAAATGTCGAGAGAGAAAAAGAGGGAGGCAGGAAGAGGAGAGCGACGAGTCTATAACAGGATCCCATAGGGGGAAGAAGACAATCTGTCTGAGGAGAGAGATGTCACTATTACTGTGAGCACACACTCATACCCCCTCCCTTCCTCTAGCCATACTCCATCACCACTACCTACCTACCCCTCTCTCTCTCTCTCTCTCTCTCATCTCTCTCATCTCTCTCTCTCTCTTCTCTCTTCTCTCCTTTCTCTCAGGCACTTCGATCACCCTCTCCACTCCCACCTAGTGTTCAGAGGTCCATCTCTGCACACCAGAATACACACTCATCTCTCTCCCTCGCTCACGCTTACATGAAAGCACTTACTCACCACCTCCCTTTTCTTTCTCACGATACCTATCTGCTCGTTCGATCAATTGTCTCGTGTCTCTGCTCTACTCTACTGCTCGTCTCTCTCTCTCTCTCTCTCGTCTCCTCTGTCTCTACTCTTGCTGCTGTTCTCCTCTCTCGTCTTCTGCTGCTCTCTTCTCTCTCTGCTGCCTCTCATTCTCTCATCTTCTGTCTCTCTCTGCTACTGTCTCTTCTCTCTCATACTCTCAGTACAACCTCTCTTGTCTTCCCTACATCACACTCTTTTTTTTTTGAAATTGAATTTTTTATCTGTAACATTGCCTTTTGCTTCGGTCCTAAGGTATGAAATTAATTAACTAAACAGTATGGTACAATAGTCAAATGGTCATAATTGAACGTCATCATGCATCAACCAACTATGGTCATGACGCATGTGTGTGGGTGTGGTGTGTGTTCATGTCCACTGTGATCATAAGCTTTAATATATCTAAATCGGACTCCTTTCAACCATTGTACTATGTCAGCCTGCAAAATGAAAAATGATCTCTTCAACTGCATGATGTTGTAATAAGAGCCTTCCTATCCTGCTACCTAGACTTTGTGAGGTCCTACTCGATTATCTACATTTTATATCAAAATATGTCTTGTACGTGACTACTCATTTAAGATCGACAGACATTAAGCTCTCGAGCAATTTGCAAAAGACATGCACTGCAAGTACTAACTGGACCAGAGTATCTCCTAAAGTCTCTCCACCACTATTGTTCTCTCTCTATATCTAATACGGTCAATTCTCTGTCACTCGTGCTGTTTGTGTCCTTCCTCCATCTTCTTTCTCTTCTCTCTCCCTCTGCCCTCTATGTTTTACACATTCATTGTTGTTTCATATACAGTTGAAGTCTAAGTTTATACGACGCTTAGCCAAATACATTTAAACACTCAGTCTTTTTCAACAAATTCGAACATTAAATTGTCGTAAAAATCCTGTTTAGGTAATTAGGATCACCCACTTTATTTTAAGAATGTGAAGATGTCAGACATATAGTAGAAGAGAATGATTTATTGAGCTTTATTTCTTTCATCACATTCCCAGTGGGTCAGAAGTTTACATACACTCATTGTAGTATTTGTAGCATTGCCTTTAAATTGTTAACTTGGGTCAAACGTTTCGGTAGCCTTCCACAAGTTTCCTACAATAAGTTGGGTGTAATTTTGGCCCATTACTCCTGGACGAGCTGTTGCTAACTGGCAGGTTTGAGCTCCTGCTCAGACAGAACAGCGAACGACGGGAGAGCTTTTTCAGTTTTTGGCCCACAAATTTTCATGGGATAGAGTCAGGGGGCTTTGTGATAGCCCACTCCAATTACCTTGACTTTGTTGTCCTTGAGAGCCCATTTTGCACAACTTTGGAGTTATGACTTGGGTCATTGCTCAAATTGGAAGACCCATTTCCGACCAGTCTTTAACTTCCTGACTGATGCTCTTGAGATGTTGCTTCAATACATCCACATAATTTTCCTACCTCATGATTCATTCTATTATTGTGAGGTGCCATCCCTCCTGCATCAAAGCACCCCACAACAGCAGATGCTGCACCATCCCGTGCCTTCACCGGTTGGGATGGTGATATCTTCGCTTGCAAGCGTCCCCTTTTTCCTCACAACTAACGTGGGTCATTATGGCAAACACGTTCTATTTTTGTTTCCATCAGACCTAGAGGACATTTCTCCAAAAAGTATGATCTTGTCCCCCATGTGGCAGTTGCACATTTTATGTGGTTTTTGGAGCAGTGACTTCTACCTTGCTGACAGCCTTTCAGGTTATGTCGATATGGCTCTTCTTAACTTGGATATAGATACCTTGTTTCCTACCAGCATCTTCACAAGGTAAGTTTCTTTGGTTCTGGATTGATTGCCACTTTTCGCAAAAAGTACGTTCAATACTTAGTCGCCAGAATGTGTCTGCCTATCTTGAGCGGTATGACGGCTGGCGTGGCCCCATGGTGTTTTTATATCTTGCGCTACCAATGTGCTTTGTACAGATGAACATGGTACCTTCTAAGGTGTTTGGAATTGCTCCGAAGATGCAACCAGACTTGGTGGAGTCTACAATTTTTTTCTGAGGTCTTGGCTGATTGTCTTTTGATTTTCCAGATGTCAAAGCAAGACGCACTGAGTTGAAGGTAGGCCTTGACAATACATCCACAGGTACACCTCCCATATGACTCAAAATGATGTCAATTAGCCTATCAGATGATTCTAAAGCCAATGACATCATTTTCTGGAATTTTCCAAGCTGTTTAAAGAAACAGTCCACTTCGTGTATGGTAAACATTTGACCCACTGATTGGTGATACAGGAATGGAATTATAAGTGGAAGTAATCTGTCTTCGTAAACCAATTGTTGGAAAAAATGACTTGTGTCATGGACAAATAGAATGTCCTAACCGACTTGCCAAAACTAGTGTGTTACTAAGAAATTGGTGAGTGGTTGAAAAAATGAGTTTAATGACTTCAACCTAGTATATTTTGTAAACTTCCGACTATCAACTGTAATTTTTTTAAACTCTCTCTCCCTCTTCTACTCATTCTCTCTACTCTCCTCGTCCACTATCACTTGCCTCTTCTTTGCTTTCTATCCTATAGGTCCCATATATCTCTCTTCTTCGCTCTCCCTCTCTCTGAGGAAATTAGCACAATCTCTCTTCTAGGAGAAAAGCAACACAGATTAATCCTCGAGGTGCTGCTAGCGGGTGACGTGGATTAGCAGCCGTTTAAACTGAGAGCATATGGAAAATAACGTCTAAGCCAATGGAACTCAAAGTGTCCCCAGGTGGAATCCCGACACACTTAGTAGCAGGCTTTACACACCTCACTACTCCCAAATGCGGAGAATGGGGATATTGGAGAAGACGTGTTAATGATCGTTCTTTAACGATGTAAGTACATGTATAATTTCCAATCAACTCCAAATGTTGCTCAGGATCGAGATGTGAGTTATAGCTTGTGTAGCATGCAGAACTGTGTCAAGTCAACACACTGCTTGACTAGAGCCAGCTAACCGCTTCCCCTTAGGCACATGTAAAGCCTTGGATAGGCATTACACAATATGCGTGAATAGCTCCACCCTGCCTAACAGACTATGTTACAAAGCATTCCGAAAAAACTGCCTATGGGATAAGGGCTCTAAAGGTCAGTTGTGATTATGCTGAGGCTTCCTTCAGTCTGTTTCTTCCTGACACACCACTATCACGTGTAAGTACAGCGGTTCATGTAAATTTAACTCTTTTGATTACAGCTTTTATGTTTACCACTGGGAGGCAGCAATGCAGAGTGTAACAAGAGACGACTTGGTTTGTTGACGGTGAAGAAACCCATACGTTAAAACCTTAGATCAAGTTCCTCAATTGTGGCCCGCAGGTGTTTATCTGCCCCGCACGCCAAATTTCTAAGCAAATAAATACCTATTTTGGGGATTTGGACATAAGACGTAAAAACACCAAGAAATCAGCTCCAAGTGATTTTGAATTTAAGAAATCTGGTTCCAAGTGTTTTCCACAATAATAGAGAATACATGATCGTATACAAAATGTACAGCATAGGTTTAAGAATTATTATGCTTTAGTCAGACATATATCTGTTTGGATTATTGTAGTCAATTTGCAGTCTATAAAACTATTTTGTAATTATGTTCGCCGCCCAGACCATCCGCTCAAGAAAAAAAATCGCCAGCGGTGAATGCTAGTTCATGATCCTGGCTTGAATACCAGAAAGGAAGAGCAGGATAAAGTGGATAAGCAGACTCGCATAAGTAGACCGCCTGCCTTTCGCTTTTGGAAACAATGTGACGTTTTACACATCCTCATTTTGGCTACACAGGCTTAAGAAAGTACTTCATACCCTTTGACTTTTTTCGCACCATTTTGTTGTGTTACAAGCCTGAATTCAAACAATGGATTAAATAATGTACTAATCCTCAACTATCTACAACATAATATTCTTAATAATGAAAGTGAAGAAGAAAAAATGGGGATATTTCTGAAAATGTAGTGACATGTCAAATTACAAAGATTCAATCACACCCTCTGGATCCAATTATATGGTTAGAATCCACTTTGCAGCGATTTACAGCGTACTCTTCTGGGTAATCTCTCAGCCTGTCCACCACATCGATTGTGAACACTTGCCCTATTATTTTCAAAAATTCTTCAAGCATTTTGTCAAATTGGTTGGTTGATCATTGCTAGAGACATCCATTTACAGGTCTTGCCATAGAATGTAAAATAGATTGAAGTTAAAACTGTAACTCCAATCACACAGGAACACTCACTGTCTTCTTGGTAAGCAACCCAGTGTAGATTTTGCCTTGTGTTTTAGTTTATTGTCCTGTTGAAAGGTTTAATTAATCTCCCCAGTGTTCTGGTGGAACGCAGACTGACCAGCTTTCCTCTAGGGATTTTGCCTGTGCTTAGCTCCATTCTGTTTCTTTTTTTATCCTGAAAAACCGTCCCCAGTCCTAGACATTTAAAACGATGAACCATAAGATGATGCAGCCACCATATCTTGAAAATATTAGAAGTGTAGTACGTAATTGTTGTATTGGATATGCCACAAACATAAACCACATGAATCAGGATAAAAATTAATTTGCTTTTTCTTCACAATTTGGTCACAGTATTTATTAGTGCCTTGTTGCAAACAAGCCATAGGCGGAAAATCCCAGGGGCGGAGGGGACACGACCCCCCCATCCTGGGAAAATATGATTGTGTCCCCCCCAATCTATCACTGTAAACATAACTATGTAATTTCAATAATATTAATAATACGCAATGAAAGCAGTTGTGCTATTATAACACTTAATAGCGCGCTTTTAAGTTTCAAAAAATTGGCGACCACCCCGCCAAACTTTGCCTCACAATGGTTTGATCCACTGCCAGTTCTTGAGCTGGCTAAGGTAATAGAGGTCGTATCACTGTCCGAAAGCACATGTAGTAACTGACGTGAAGGCTTAATCCAGTCAATCGCGCATAGCAATGTTTACATTTTTATGTTGGGCAGGGTCACACACTAGCTGAAGTTGCAGAGCTAGCGCGCAAACTAAAGCAAACATTAACTAGGCAAGCTACTATAACCTATGTCCATATGTTGCGTCGTCAAAGATGGAAATCTTTGCTATCGTTCAATTATTCCAAGATCAGCATGCAGCTTTAGTGCTTAAAACAAATCCCTTGATAAGGTAGCTATAAACTTTGAAGTCCAAACTGAACAGAACTACACTACTCTTATACCATTGTCTTAAATAATTTAATTGTCTCGTTGCAAAAGCTAAATTGTGCTAGTAACTTTTTTACATTTTATTTTATTTCACCTTTTTTTTTAAAGATTATAGCAAACACACAGAGAAACGGAATGCTGCTCGCTTAAGCTTTACAAATTCACATTGTTGGAAGCCAGCCAATTAAACAAACTATATTAAAATAGAAAAGTGTGAGCATATGTGTGTAATGGTGTTGTGCAGTAGACCGGCCAAGCCAGCAGGTAGAAAAATGGCAGAAAAAAGTAAAAAGACGGACATCAGATGTATTTTCAAGTACACCAAAACGCAAAGTAAGAACTCTAGTAAGCCTAAACTCAAAGACGAGTATAGATAAATGTTCATAAGAAAGAAGTAAAATGCTATGGAATGTTTCACAATATGTCATTAGGCAGAGCAGGCAACAGATGGCAACAGACAGCAGAGCTGGGACAGATAGGCAGGACAGGCTGCAGAGACAGGAGTACTCAGTAAAGTTTGTGGTCTTTGTTTGGCAACATTATGAAAAGGTTCTCAATTTTTTTTTACTTGTAAAAATAGCGGACAATGGAAGAAATGCCATGGGATACCCCGCTCTCAACCTTAAACTGATGACTAAACTTAGATTTGTTTATTGGCAATGTATTGCTGTTGTGATTAATTGGTACTTATTTTGGGTACGGGTAGTTAGAGTTACGGCAAACCACCTTATTTCTTTTTAGGGAACAGACTGAGTCTGTGAGGGTGTGAAAGGAAAGACCAGGAGAGAATTCAGAGAACAATTCACACACGGCCAGGACCAGGTTACCCTTGTTGCCAGCAGCACCAGTATAGGGACAGTGCACAGCATTGTCCAGTTACCTCAGTGATGCACAAAACCATATCAGCCACACCCACAATTTTTGAACCGCAAACTCTTGCCAACAGATGTTGACTTTCAAGAGGCCAAAGCACAGAATGAAATTCTGAACATCATGGCCAATTACCAATCATTCGAGCATGCAGCTGGATTAGGTCTCTTCCGATGTACAATTTTTATTTAATTGTTGATGTACTCAAAATGTCCTTGTCTGAACAGGTGAGAGTGTTTCTTTTTGCATTATGTTGACCATGACCTTGTCCCTCACGAGGAGTTTATTGGGCTATACAGGTTCGAAGACAAACAGGCCGAGGCATGCCGAAAGTGCAACTGAAGTGTTGTTGAGCTCAATTTGCGCCATGTCTTTGGCTACTTGGGCAGAGGTTACGATGGTGCCTCCAAATGCAGGAAAAAAAAATACACAGGTGCACAGCAATTGTGAGAAGCAGCACCATTACCCCTCTATTTCCATTGTGGAAGCAACACTGTTAAATCTGATTACACAGCGGGCTGCGCAGCCTCCCACTATCCATTCCCTTTCTTGTCCATCAGTTAGGTTCCTCTATGGCCAGTTCAGAAAGTTTAAGAGCATGTTGAATCAATTGCCACGTCCAAAGAAACACATCTGCCCAACCGGAAAACCCCTATGTCCAACAAGTGAACTGTGCGGAAATACGCTATTAGAGCTGTGCTAGGGCAGTTATGAGACGGGTACTAAGCAGCCTAGAGGAGAGTTAGTGTTTAGTACATGACAGCTAACGACATACACTGACAAAATTATTTATTTCAGTTATTTATTAAAAATTGCATACTTTGGCATCCATACTAGTCCCATAGCTGCTGTTTGAAGAGGTTGAGACACTGACTGAAGGATATGTGTTTGATTTATTGGGTTTTCATGAATAGTTCTTTTGCTTTAAACTTAACTATTTTAAGCTTTTTTTCTTGTAAGTTTATTGTAGTAGACTCAGCCAAGTGGACATTTAATGACTATATAAATGTATCAGAAAAGTCAAATTAAAAGTCAATTCAATTACGGAGACAACTTTGCTATGGTTCTCAATGGAATTATTTAAGTATGAGATCACACCATTTCATCTGAGTCTGCTTGTCTGTCGGTCTATCTGTCTGCCGGAATCTCTATCTGTCTGCCTGGCTCTCTATCTGTCTGCCTGTCTGTCGGTCTATCTGTCTGCCTGGCTCTCTATCTGTCTGCCTGGCTCTCTATCTGTCTGCCTGGCTCTCTTTCTCTCTCTATCTCTCTCCATCTCTCTCTCTCTCTCTCTGTTTGTCTGGTGTCTGCCTGCCTGCCTGTCYGTCTGTCTGTCTGCCTGTCTCCTGGTTGTGGTTTCTCTCCACAGCAGGGTTCCTCTAGTCTGAAGGAATGAGTCTGTCTCTGATCAAATCAGGACAGATGATTGCTAGCGAGGGCAAAGCTCTGCCTTGATTACATACTGGAGAGCAACACGGCTGGGTCTGGTTCCAAACAGCTTTCTGAGGTTTTCCTACATGACTGGGCTTCCTGAGCCGAATATTGGATGAAGGCAGTATGATTGGCAGAAAGATGCAGGCTGGACTGGGGATAAATAGACTGGTTAGGTATGAGCAATATTCAAAGCAGAAACTAACTTTGAAGGTCCCTCATGGAGGAAAATATTGATATTTTTCTCCTATTTCTGACCCCCCACTTRTTCATTTTCTCACAGTTGTAAAGAACTGTATTCTCTTAGAATAAATCTGTAATCGTAACAGGGGATAGACTGCAAAAAAATATGTAGTGAGAAAAGGGCAATTGAAGGGCACAGATATTGAAATATAGGCAACACCGGAACATTTCTATGTAGGGAAAAAAGGAAATGTCAGAGAGAGAGAAAGAGGGAGGCAGGAAGGGAGAGGGAGCGAGGTCTATAACAGGATCCCATTAGGGGGAAAGAGAGACAATCTGTCTGAGGAGGAGAGATGTCACTTATACTGTGAGCACACACTCATCACCCCCTCCCTTCCTCTAGCCAGTACTCCATCACCCACTACCTACCTACCCCTCTCTCTCTCTCTCTCTCTCTCTCTCTCTCTCTCTCTCTCTCTCTCCGCTCTTCTTCTCTCTCTCTCTCTCTCTCTCTCTCTCTCTCTCTCTCTCCTCTCCTCTCTCTCTCTCTCTCTCTCTCTCTCTCTCTCTCTCCTCTCTCTTCTCTCTCTCTCTCTCTCTCTCTCTCTCTCTCTCAGCACTCGATCACCCTCTCCACTCCCCCACCTAGTGTTCAGAGGTCCATCTCTGACACCCCAGAATACACACTCATCTCTTCTCCCTTCGCTCACGCTTACAGAAAGCACTTATCACCACCTCCCTTTTTCTTTCTCACTTCCATCTGCTGCTCTCTCTCTCTGTCTCTCTCTCGCTCTACTGCTCCTCTCCTCTCCTCTCTCTGTCTCTCTCTCTGCTGCTCTCTCTCTCTCTCTGTCTCTCTGCTGCTCTGTCTCTCTCTCTCATCTCTCAGTACAACCGTCTCTTGTCTTGCCCTACACTCACACTCTTTTTTTGAAATTTGAATTATTTATCTGTAACAATTGCCTTTTGCTTCGGTCTAAGTATGAAATTAATTAACTAAACAGTATGGTACAATAGTCAAATGGTCATAATTAACTCATCATGCATCAACCAACTATGGTTCATGCGCATGTGTGTGGGTGTGTGTGTGTGTTCATGTCCACTGTGATCAGTGAAGCTTTAAATGATCTAAATCGGACTCCTTTGCAACCATTGTATATGTTCAGCCTGCAAATGAAAAATGATCTCTTCAACTGCATGATGTTGTATAAGAGCCTTCTCTATCCTGCTGACCTAGCCTTTGTGAGGTCCTACTCGATTATCTACATTTTATATCAAAATAATGTCTTCGTCTGACTACTCATTTAAGATGACAGACATAGCTCTGAGCAATTTTGCAGAAAGACATGCAGCTGCAGTACTACTGGACCAGAGTATCTCCTAAATCTCTCCACCACTTTGTTCTCTCTCTACGTCAATTCTGTCACTCGTGCTGTTTGTGTCCTTCCTCCATCTCTCTTTCTCTTCTCTCTCCCTCTGCCCTCTATGTTTACACATTCCATTGTTTTTATATACAGTTGAAGTCTGAAGTTTACGTACACCTTAGCCAAATACATTTAAACTCAGTTTTTCACAATTCCTGACATTTAATTGTCGTAAAAATCCCCTGTTTTAGGTCAGTTAGGATCACCACTTTATTTTAAGAATGTGAAATGTCAGAATAATAGTAGAGAGAATGATTTATTTGAGCTTTTATTTCTTTCATCACATTCCCAGTGGGTCAGAAGTTTACATACACTCATTTAGTATTTGGTAGCATTGCCTTTAAATTGTTTAACTTGGGTCAAACGTTTCGGGTAGCCTTCCACAAGTTTCCTACAATAAGTTGGGTGAATTTTGGCCCATTACTCCTGACAGAGCTGTTGTAACTGAGTCAGGTTTGTAGGCCTCCTTGCTCGCACACGCTTTTTCAGTTTTGCCCACAAATTTTCTATGGGATTGAGGTCAGTGCTTTGTGATGGCCACTCCAATACCTTGACTTTGTTGTCCTTAAGCCATTTTGCCACAACTTTGGAAGTATGCTTGGGGTCATTGTCAATTTGGAAGACCCATTTGCGACCAAGCTTTAACTTCCTGACTGATGTCTTGAGATGTTGCTTCAATACAGCCACATAATTTTCCTACCTCATGATGTCATCTATTTTGTGAGGTGCCCCAGTCCCTCCTGCATCAATGCACCCCCACAACATGATGCTGCCACCCCCGTGCTTCACGGTTGGGATGGTGTTCTTCGGCTTGCAAGCGTCCCCCTTTTTCCTCCAAACATAACGATGGTCATTATGGCCAAACAGTTCTATTTTTGTTTCATCAGACCAGAGGACATTTCTCCAAAAAGTATGATCTTTGTCCCCATGTGCAGTTGCACATTTTATGGTGGTTTTGGAGCAGTGGCTTCTACCTTGCTGAGCAGCCTTTCAGGTTATGTCGATATTGGACTCGTTTTACTGTGGATATAGATACCTGTTTCCTCCAGCATCTTCACAAGGTTGTTTGCTGTTGTTCTGGGATTGATTTGCACTTTTCGCAAAAAAGTACGTTCATCTCTAGTCGCCAGAATGTGTCTCCTTCTTGAGCGGTATGACGGCTGCGTGGCCCCATGGTGTTTATACTTGCGTACCATTGTTTGTACAGATGAACATGGTACCTTCAGGTGTTTGGAAATTGCTCCCAAGGATGAACCAGACTTGTGGAGGTCTACAATTTTTTTCTGAGGTCTTGGCTGATTTCTTTTGATTTTCCCATGATGTCAAGCAAAGAGGCACTGAGTTTGAAGGTAGGCCTTGAAATACATCCACAGGTACACCTCCAATTGACTCAAATGATGTCAATTAGCCTATCAGATGATTCTAAAGCCATGACATCATTTTCTGGAATTTTCCAAGCTGTTTAAAGGCACAGTCAACTTCGTGTATGTAAACTTCTGACCCACTGGAATTGTGATACAGTGAATTATAAGTGAAGTAATCTGTCTGTAAACAATTGTTGGAAAAATGACTTGTGTCATGCACAAAGTAGATGTCCTAACCGACTTGCCAAAACTATAGTTTGTTAACAAGAAATGTGTGGAGTGGTTGAAAAATGAGTTTTAATGACTCCAACCTAAGTGTATGTAAACTTCCGACTTCAACTGTATTTGTTTAACTCTCTCTCCCTCTTCTACTCATTCTCTCTACCTCCCTCCGTCCTCTATTCCCTTCCCTCTTTTCCTTTCTATCCTATGTCCCATTATCTCTCTTCTTCGCTCTCCCTCTCTCTGAGGAGATTAGCACAATCTCTCTTCTCAGTGAGAAAACAACACAGATAATCCTCAGAGTGCTGCTAGCGGTGACCGTGGATTAGCCAGCCGTTTAAACTGAGAGCATATGGAAATAACGTCTAACCAATGGAATCAAAGTGTCCCCAGGTGGAATCACAGACACACTAGTAGCAGGCTTACACAACTCATACTCCCAAATGGGAGAATGGGGATATTGGGAGAAGACGTGTTAATGATCGTTCTTTACGATGTAGTACACTGTATATTTCCCATTCAACTCCAAATGTTGCTCAGGATCAGTGTGAGTTATAGGCTTGTGTAGCATGCAGCTGTGTAGTCAGCACACTCTGGGATAGAGCCAGCTAACCGCTTCCCTTAGGCACATGTTAAAGGCTTGGATAGGCATACACAATATGGTAATAGCTCCACCCTGCCCGGTAACAGACTAGGTTACACATTCCTAAAACTGCCTAGTGGGATAAGGGCTCTAAAGGTCAGTTTGTGATTTATGCTGAGGCTTCCTTCAGTCTTTTTCTTCCTGACCACACACTATCACGTGTAAGTACAGGGTATCATGTAAATTAACTCTTTTTGATTACAGCTGTTATAGTTACCACTGGGAGGCAGCAATGCAGAGTAGTAACAAGAGACGACTTGTTGTTTACGGTGAAGAAACCCATACTGTAAACCTTAGATCAATGTTCCCCAATTGGTGGCCCGCAGGTGGTTTTATCTGGCCCCCCAAGCTTTCTAAGCAAATAAATACATATTTTGGGGATTTGGACATAAGACTGTAAAAACACCAAGAAATCAGCTCCAAGTGATTTGAATTTAAGAAATCTGGTTCCCAAGTATTTTCACACATAATAGAGAAATACATGATCGTATACAAATGTAAGCAAGGTTTAAAATTATTATGCTTTAGTCAAACATTATATCTGTTTGGGTTTATTGCAGTCAATTTGCAGTCTATAAACTATTTGTAATTATGTTCCGGCCCCCAGACCATCCGCTCAAGAAAGAAAATCGGCCAGCGGTTGAATCTAGTTGATGATCCCTGGCTTAGAATAACCAGAAAGGGAAGAGGCAGGAATAAAGTGATAAGCAGACCGCTAAGTAGACCGCCTGCCTTTCCGCTTTTGGAACAATGTGACGTTGTTAACACATCCTCATTTTGCTACACAGTGCCTTCAGAAAGTATTCATACCCCTTGACTTTTTCCACATTTTGTTGTGTTACAGCCTGAATTCAAAATGGATTAAATAGATGTATATCCTCAACTATCTACACATAATATCTTATAATGACAAAGTGAAGAAAAAAAATGGTTGATATTTCTGAAAATGTAGTGACATGTCAAATTTACATAAGATTTCACACCTCTGAGTCAATACTTTGTAGAATCCACTTTGGCAGCGATTACAGCTGTGACTCTTTCTGGGTAAGTCTCTCAGGGCCTTCCACACATGGATTGTGAAACACTTGCCCATTATTATTTTCAAAATTCTTCAAGCTTTGTCAAATTGGTTGTTGATCATTGCTAGAGAACCATTTACAGGTCTTGCCATAGATGTTAAAATAGATTGAAGTTAAAACTGTAACTCCATCACACAGGAACACTCACTGTCTTCTTGGTAAGCAACTCCAGTGTAGATTTGGCCTTGTGTTTTAGGTTATTGTCCTGTTGAAAGGTTAATTAATCTCCCAGTGTCTGGTGGAACGCAGACTGAACCAGGTTTTCCTCTAGGATTTTGCCTGTGCTTAGCTCCATTCTGTTTCTTTTTTTATCCTGAAAAACTCCCCAGTCCTGAACGATTAAAAGATGACCCATAAGATGATGCAGCCACCACTATGCTTGAAAATATGTAGAGTGGTAGTCAGTAATGTGTTGTATTGGATTTGCCACAAACATAACACATTGAATTCAGGATAAAAAGTTAATTGCTTTTTCACATTTTTCACAGTATTACTTTAGTGCCTTGTTGCAAACAGGCATAGGCGGAAATCCCAGGGGGGACGGGGGGGACACGACCCCCCCATCCTGGGAAAAATATGATTTGTCCCCCCCCAATCTATCACTGTAAAAACCATAACTATGTAATTTCAATATATATTAATAATACGAATGAAAGCAGTTGTGCTATTATAGACACTTAATACGCGCCTTTTAAGTTTCAAAAGATTGCGACCACCCCGCCCTTTGCCTCACACATGGTTTGATCCACTGCCAGTTCTTTAGCTGGCAAGGTAATAGAGGTCGTATACTACGTCCGAAAGCACATGTACGTAACTGACGTGAGGTTAATCCAGTCAATCGCGCCATAGCAATGTTTGACATTTTTATGTTGGCAGGGTCACACACTAGCTGAATTTGCAGAGCTAGCGCGCAAACTAAAGCAACATTAACTAGCAAGCTAGCTAGTACCTATTCCATTAATGTGGCGTCGTCAAAGATGGAAATCTTTGCTATCGTCAATTTATTCCAAGATCAGCATGCAGCTTTAGTGCTTAACAAAGTCACTGTGATAAGGTAGCTATAAACTTCTGAAGTCCAAACTGAACAGAACTACACTACTTTATACCATTTGTCTTAAATAATTTAATTGTCTCCGTTTGCAAAAGCTAAATTGTCGCTAAGTAACTTTTTTACATTGATTTTATTTCAAACCTTTTTTTTTTAAAGATTATAGGCAAACACACAGAGAAACGGAATGTGCTCGCTAAGCTTTACAAATTCAGCATTGTTGGAAGCCAGCCAATTAAACAAACTATATTAAAATTAGAAAGTGTTGTAGCATATGTGTGTAAATGTGTGTTGTGGCAGTAGACCGGCCACAGCCAGCGCAGGTAGAAAAATGGCAGAAAAAAGTAAAAAGACGGACATCAGATGTAATTTTTTCAAGTACACCAAAACGCAAAGTAAGAAATCTAGAAGCCCTAAATTCTCAAGAAGGACGAGTTGAATAAAATGTTCCATAAGAAAGAGTAAATTGCTAATGGAATGTTTCACAATATGTCATTAGGACAGAGCAGGCAAAGATGGCAACAGACAGCAGAGCTGGGACAGATAGGCAGGGACAGGTGCAGAGAACAGGGAGTCTCAGTAAGTTTTGTTGAGTCTTTGTTTGGCAACATTAATGAAAAGGTTCTCAATTTTTTTTACTTGTAAAAATAGGGACATAAAATTTGGAAGAAAATGCCATGGATACGACCCGCTCTCAAACTTAAACTGATGACTAACTTACGATTTGTTTATTGGGCAATGGTATTGGCTGTTGTGATTAATTGTACTATTTTGGGTAGCCGGTAGTTAGAAGTTACGGCAAACCAACCTTATGTTCTTTTTAGGGAGACAGACTGAGTCTGTGAGGGTGTGAAAGGAAAGAGCAGGGAGAGAGACTTCAGAAGAACAATTCACACACGGCAGGACCAGGTTCCCTTGTTGCAGCAGCACCAGTATAGGGACAGTGGCAAGATTGTTCCAGTTACCTCAGTGATGCCACAAAACCATATCATGCCACACCCACAATTTTTGAAACCGCAAACTCTTGCCAACAGAGTGTTTGACGTTTCCAAGAGGCCCAAAGCCACAGAATGAAATTCTGAAACATCATGGCCAATACCAATCATTCGAGGCATTGCAGCTGAGATTAGGTCTCTTCCGATTGTACAATTTTTTTTAAATTGTTGATGTACTCAAGATGTCTCTTGGTGCTGAACAGGAGAGTGTTTCTTTTTGCATTATGTTGAACCATGACCTTGTCCCTCACGAGGAGTTTATTGGCTATACAGGTTCGGAAGACAAACAGGCCGAGGCATGCCGAAAAGTGGGCAACTGAAGTGTTGTTGAGCTCAAATTTGCGCCATGTCTTGGCTTACTGTGGGCAGAGTTAGCGATGGTGCCTCCAATGGCAGGAAGAAATACACAGGTGCATAGCAATTGTGAGAAGGCAAGCACCATTACCCTCTATGTTCATTGTGGAAGCACACTGTGTAAATCTGATTACACAGGGGCTGCCAGCCTCCCACTATCATTCCCTTTCTTGGGTCCATCAGTTAGGTTCACTCTATGGCCAGTCAGAAAGTTTAAGAGCATGTTGAATCAAATTGCCAACGTCCAAAGAAAACACATCTGCCCAACCGGAAAACCCCTATGTCCCAACAAAGTGACTGTGCGGAATACTGCTAATTAGAGCTAAAGGTGCTAGGGCAGTTGAGCGGGTACATAAGCAGCCTAGAGGAGAGTAGTGTTTAGTACATGACAGTACACGAACAGTACACTACAAAATTATTTATTTCAGTTATTTATTAAAATTGCATATCTTTGTGCACCATACTAGTCATTCCTAGCTGCTGTTTGAAGGGTTGAGACACTGACTGAAGGATATGTGGTTTTGATTTATTTGGGTTTTTCATGAAGTTAGTTCTTTTGCTTTTTAAAACTGTACTTATTTTAAGCTTTTTGTTCATTGTAAGATATGTAGTAGATCAGCAAGTGGAACATTATAATGACTATATAAATGTATCAGAAAAGTCAAATAAAAAGTCAATTCAATACGGAGACCAACTTTGTATGGTTCTCAATGGAGATTATTTATAGATGAGATAACACCATTTCATTGTATTTTATGAAAACTACACCATACAGTGTACAGTACAATTGTGCTACCTACTGGCCTTTCTTGATATTGCTAGTTGGTAAGTACGAATACCTGGCATACAATACTGGGACTGGACTGGTAAGGAGCAATGCTATAACTATTATTAATAGTAGTATTATAATGATTTAAACATTTGAACAAGTTGGTTAAACCCTTCAGTTAACTACTGTACCTATCAATTATTCAGTTGTAGGAATTATGGTTCCTCAATATACATTTAACATATTACAACGTAGGCTATGTGTTACAGCACTACTTTTGGTGTCCCCCTCAGGAATTGCTCTTGAGAAAATGTAATGTAATTGTCCCCTCCAAGGTTGATATCAGATTTTCGCCCCTGCAAACAGGATGCATATTTTGGAATAGTTGTATTCTGTACAAGCTTCCTTCTTTTCACTCTGTTAATTAGGTTAGTATTGTGGAGTACAGTGCCTTGCAAAAGTATTCACCCCCCTTGGCGTGTTTCCTATTTTGTTACATTCCAACCTGTAATTTAAATTTATTTTTATGTGGATTTCATGTAATGGACATACACAAAATAGTCCAAATTGGTGAAGTGAAATGGAAAAAATAACTTTAAAAAATAAAAAATAAAATAAAACTGAAAAGTGGTGTGTGCATATGTATTCACCCCTTTGCTATGAAGCCCTTAAATAAGATCTGGTGCAACTAATTACCTTCAGAAGTCACATAATTAGTTAAATAAAGTCCACCTGTGTGCAATCTAAGTGTCACATGATCTGTCATATGATCTCAGTATATATACACCTGTTCTGAAAGGCCCCAGAGTCTGCAACACCACTAAGCAAGGGAAACAACCAAGCAAGCAGCACTAAGAAGACCAAGGAACTCTCCAAACAGGTCAGGGACAAAGTTGTGGAGAAGTACAGATCAGGGTTGGGTTATAAAAAATATCAGAAACTTTGAACATCCCACGGAGCACCATTAAATCCATTATTAAAACAGTGAAAGAATATGGCACCACAACAAACCTGCCAATGGAGTGCCACCCACCAAAACTCACAGACCAGGCAAGCAGGGCATTAATCAGAGAGGCAACAAAGAGACCAAAGATAACCCTGAAGGAGCTGCAAAGCTCCACAGCGGAGATTGGAGTATCTGTCCATAGGACCACTTTAAGCCGTATACTCCACAGAGCTAGGGTTTAAGGAAGAGTGGACAGAAAAAAATAAGCAAACATGTTTGGTGTTCGCCAAAAGGCATGTGGGAGACTCCCCAAACATATGGAAGAAGGTACTCTGGTCAGATGAGACTAAAATTGAGCTTTTCGGCCTTCAAGGAAAACACTATGTCTGGCGCAAACCCAACACCTCTCATCACCCCGAGAARCCCATCCCCACAGTGAAGCATGGTGGTGGCAGCATCATGCTGTGGGGATGTTTTTCATTCGGCAGGGACTGGGAAACTGGTCAGAATTAAAGGAATGATGGATGGCGCTAAATACAGGGAAATTCTTGAGGGAAACCTGTTTGTCTTTGAGACTGGAACCGAGGTTCACCTTCCAACCGGACAATGACCCTAAGCATACTGCTATAGCAACACTCGAGTGGTTTAAGGGGAAACATTTAAATGTCTTGGAATGGCCTAGTCAAAGCCCAGACCTCAATCCAATTGAGAATCTGTGGTATTAAAGATTGCTGTACACCAGCGGAACCCATCCAACTTGAAGTAGCTGGAGCAGTTTTGCCTTGAAGAATGGGAAAACATCCCAGTGGCTAGATATGCCAAGCTTATAGAGACATACCCCAAGAGACTTGCAGCTGTAATTGCTGCAAAAGGTGGCTCTACAAAGTATTGACTTTGGGGGGTTAAATAGTTATGCACGCTCAAGTTCAGTTTTTTTGTCTTATTTCTTGTTTGTTTCATAATTATTATTTTTTGCATRTTCCAAGTGGTAGGCATGTTGTCTAAATCAAATGATTACAACCCCCCCCAAAATCTATTTGAATTCCAGGTTGTAAGGCATTGGGGGTGAATACTTTCACAAGCCACTGTAACTCAATGTTGTTGATCCATCCTCAATTTTCTCATATCATAGCCATTAAACTCTGTACGTATTTTAAAAAGTCACCATTGGCCTCATGGTGAAATCCCTGAGCGGGTTCTTTCCTCTCCAGTAACTGAGTTAGGAAGGACACCTGTATCTTTGTAGTGACTGGGTGTATTGATACACCAGCCAAAGGGTAATTAATAACTTCACCATGCTCAAAGGAATATTCAATGTCTGTTTTTTTCTTAAAACATAATTCCACTTTGACATTATGGTGTATTGTGTGTAGACCAGTGACAAAATCTCAATTTACTATATTTTTAATACAGGATGTAACACAACAAAATGTGGAAAGTCAAGGTGTGTGAATACTTTCTGAAGGAACTGTATGTATATTTCTGAGTATTTTTTTGTACAGTGCATTCGGAATGTATTCAGACCCCTTCACTTTTTCCACATTTTATTACGTTACAGCTGTATTCTAAAATGGAGAAGTTTGAATGGGTTCAAGTCTGGGCTCTGGCTGGGCCACTCAAGGACATTCAGAGACTTATCCTGAAGCCACTCCTGCGTTATCTTGGCTGTGTGCTTAGGGTCGTTGTCCTGTTGGAAGATGAACGTTCTCCCCCAGTCTGAGGTCCTGAGCGCTCTGGAGCAGGTTGTCATTAGATCTCTGTACTTTTCTCCGTTCATCTTTGTCTCAATCCTAGTTTCCCAATCCTAGTTTCCCAGTCCCTGCCGCTGAAAAACATCCCCACAGCATGATGCTGCCACCACCGCTTCACTGTAGGGATGGTATTGGCCAGGTGATGAGCAGTGCCTGGTTTCCTTCAGACATGATGCTTGACATTCAGGCCAAATAGTTCAAACTTGGTTTCATCAGACCAGTGAACCTTGTTTCTCATGGTCTGAGAGTCCTTTAGGCAAACTCCAATCAGGCTGTCATGTGCCTTTTACTGAGGAGTGGCTTCCGTCTGGCCACTCTACCATAAAGGCCTGATTGGTGGAGTGCTGCAGAGATGGTTGTCCTTCTGGGAGGTTCTCCCATCTCCACAGATTAACTCTGTCAGAGTGACCATCAGGTTCTTGGTAACCTCCCTGACCAAGTCCCTTCTCCTCCGATTGCTCAGTTTGGCTGGGGGGCCAGCTACAGGAAGAGACTTTTTGGTTCCAAACTTCTTCTATTTAAGAATGATGGAGGCCACTATGTTCTTGGGGAACTTCAATGCTGCTAAGAAATGTTTTTTGGTAACCCCCCAGATCTGTTGCCTTCAACACAATCCTGTCTTGGCTCTCTACGGGACAATTCCTCTGACCTCATGGCTTGGTTTTTCCTCTGACATGCACGGTCAACTGTGGGACCTTATATAGACAGGTGTGTGCCTTTCAAATCATGTCAATCAATTGATTTTATTCACAGGTGGACTCCAATCAAGTGTTGTAGAAACTCACAAGAGATGATCAATGGAAACGAGGATGCACCTGAGCTCAATTTCGAGTCTCATAGCAAAGGGTCTGATTACTTATGTAAATAAGGTATCTCTGTTTTTTATTTTGTAATAAATTTGTTAACATTTCTAAAAACTGTTTTCACTTTGTCGTTAATGGGGTATTGTGTGTAGATTGATGAGGAATCATTTTTTATTTATTCCATTTTAGAACAAGCTGTAACGTTAACAAAATTGGAAAAAGTGAAGGGGGCTTGAATACTTTTCCGAATGCCTGTAATAGGGCCAGTTGTTTTTCTATTACATTTCATCTTTGTCATAGTGTATTAATATCTCTTTTCCACCATTTCACTCGGAACCAGTTGATTGTCTTTAATTGAATGTGTGTGAGGAATGTTTGTATGTTCAGCACAGGTTGGTTAATTGTTTCATTGTAGGCTCCTCCACCTAACTAAGCTAGATGAGGCTGCCAGATGTTTAAATGTTTTATTGGAGCCTCCAGTTTTGAGTGCGAAGGTGAGCAAGGAAAGACCTGTTTGTTTTAGGTGTCAATCTTAAATCCTTGTTTGTAACCTTTAAGACAATTTTCAACTCTTACTGACATTTTCTATGCCTATTTTTGTATTTATCAAAAATAAATCTTTCATTTTGTAGAAGAAACTGCTTTTAGTGAAAAACGATGTCCAGTCGGAGCGGAGGGATCCAGCGAGTCGGGAGCGGGTCGTACGTCCCGACCGTGGAGCCGCCCACCTTGGTGAGCTTGATGATGCGCCACTCTGGTGTCGCGGTCACTTCTCCCCTTGTCTATTTGAGTCAGGGTTTTGCGGTCCGTGAGTCCGACTTCTGGGGGTCTGGGGTGGGGGGGTAGCTGTCATGCCGTGACTTAGGAGAGGCCTTGGTTTTATGTTTGTCTCCATCTTTGGTTAGGTCAGGGTGTGATTAGGGTGGGCATTCTAGTTTTTAGTTTTCTATGTTGGCCTGGTATGGTTCCCAATCAGAGGCAGCTGTCTATCGTTGTCTCTGATTGGGGATCATATTTAGGCAGCCTTTTCCCACCTGTTGTTGTGGGATCTTGTTTTTGTGTAGCTGCCTGTGAGCAGCCCAGTACGTCACGTTTAGTTTTCCTCTGTTTTGTTTGGTGAGTTTATTATTTATTAAACATGTGGAATTCTGCGCACGCTGCGCCTTGTTCCAATCATTATGACGAGCGTGACAGGTGGACACTAGACCATCTCTATCTCTGGAATAACTCATTTCACTTGATGCTTCAAGTACATTAGTGGGATTGTCTTGCTGACCCTGTTGACCTGTACTTTAGACTGACGCAGTGGTCTTATTTAAGCCTTGAGAGATTGGAAACCAAAATGTATTTCTCAATTCCAGCCACATTGTAATGGTTCTGAACATTCACTTTGTCTGTATTAGGCCTGTGTGTACAGGGACTAGATCTCATCTCAAACCACTGCCCTCAGAAAACACCATAATTTTTTTTTTTTTTACTTGACTCCCAGTTTGCTCATATAAGCTGATAAATGGATAGTTGTCTGTGTACAAATCCCCAGCCACCGTTTAGAGGTTGAATTACAGTGACTTGAGCCCAGGCAATTTAGAGACATCATCACAACAATGAGTCAGACTGAGACAAAAAACAGCTAGTATCCTACAAAATGGCCCCAGAGAAAAGAGGAGAGGAGAAGGAGGAGTGAGGGGGTGACAAAGGGAGAGAGAGGGATACAAAAAGAGAGACTGATGGGGAGATAGACAGTTTGTTGTGGTCCTATGAGATTGTCTGCGAATAAGCAGTGATAAGAGACGGGCAGTCTCCAGTCTTTACCCAGACTGACTGCCAGAGTGTTAACGACCCAGCTTCCCCTGCACGTCCCTGGCTAACCCTCCACCACCCTCACCTCACCCCACCTCTCCACCACTGCCCATGGGCCTGTCCCTGTCTCTCTCTGACAGATACATACATAAACACACGCACATGCATGCATGCACACATACACCACACACACATGCATGTACATAAGCGTGCATACACACACACACACACACACACACACACACACACACACCAACCACACACACACACACACACACACACACACACACACACACACAACACACACACACACACACACACACACACACACATACACAACTCTCTCTTTCTCCTTCTGCCTTCCTCCCACTCTGCCTCTCTGTCTCCCTGTCACATCACACAGTGCTGAACCTCAGTCTTTTAGGCGCCACGTTTGTCCCTTTTTTAATGAATCACTGTATTCCTTCACACCTTTTACTCCATTCCACCGAGTGTTAACAGAGAGGGCAGCAAGATCAACAGAGTGTGTGGTGATCCTGTGTGCTGTTGTGTGTGTCCTGTAAGTCTAAGATCAATGGTAAAAAGATACTGCCACAGCTGTGAGAGAGAGCAGGGAGTTCAGTACTCAGTGTAGCAGAAATTGTTCATTTGAAAATATTTTCCTCTTAAGGGTGGAAAAGAATACTGCTTTCCACAAAATCCTTCACAGTTTTTTAAAACATTTCAATGCACACACAACCACAAACACACACGAACACACAACACGCACACAACATCACGAACACACAACACACACACACACACAACACACAACACACACACACAGACACACCACACACACCACAACACACCACACAAACACCACACACACACACACACACACACCACCACACACACACCCACTACACATCACACACACACCAAAATCTGGCCATGGAGACATGTGAGTGAGTCAGTAAACACACACTTAACACAGCAGACACCCAGCGCCTACAACACATACCCCAACTACGGCATGGTTTTCTTTTGTTTAACAGGGTAGTAAATCATGAGAAGCAACTCTAATTTACGCTTTGTTTTATTTAATTCTGTTAGAGTAGTATCTTTCATGTATTCAATGTATCTATGTGTTGGATTCCCTGAAGTGGCTAAATAGTAGTCTCTCAAACTTCTCCTACACACTACTCTTATATCCTTAACTGTACTACTAGTTAACCTACCTAAGCCCACCTACCTACTACCCCACATACTCATGTATACCTACTCCCTCTACCTAACTGTATACCCGCTCAGATTCCAAACTCTGACCACTGTACTCAGCTATCTACCGACTACCACACTACCAACTACAACTAACCTACTGACCCTGTATACAGCTACCATCACCACTGATACCCAACACTACCTTACTGTAACCACATACGTACTGTCACCACTACTCACGCTATACGAATACCTACCTAAGTACTACCTACTGATCTACTACCTACCTACTTATCCACTACTACTGTATCACTACCTACCTACTGTATATCCCACCTACCTACTGTAACCTTACCTCGTATACGCATCTACCAATACCTATTATCCTACTCCAGTTCCCACCTCCTACTGTATACGTACCACACTACCTACCTTATCCTACTACCAACTACTTCACCCTACAACTATGTAACCCTTTTACAATCTACCTCTGTATTACCACACTACCTACGTATTCTTCGCACGCGTACCTACTGTATACCTACCTATCCACCTACACCACTACCACTGTATACTACTTACACCATGCTATACTCATCTACCATAACCTACTGTGATATACTACCTACTATGTATACCTACCTACTGTATAACTACTACCCACTACCCAACTACCAACTGTATACCTACTTACCCACTGTATACCTATCTACGCAAATACCTACTGTAACTACCACCTACCTACTGTTATACCTAGCCTACCCACCTACTATGTAAACCCACATATCTTACTGTAAACCTAAACCTACCCAGCTAAATACTAATATACCTAAAACCGTACCCACTTACTACTGTATACCCCACCTTCTACGTATACCTACCTACCTACCTACTCTACTGGATACCTACCTACTACCCATACCTACTTTACCCACCTACCACCTACCTACTGTATACCTACCTACCAGCTACTACTGTATACCTACCTACTGTATACGCCCCTACCTACCACCTATACTACTGTATACCTACCTACCTACTGTATACCTTACCTACCCACCTATCTACTGTATCCTACCTACTACTGTATACCTACCCTACTGTATACCACCTAGCTACTGTAATACCCACCTAACCTGCCTGTAAACTACCATTACTGTAAACCTACCTACCCAGCTACCCTAACTGTAATACCAACCTATCCTACTGGTATACTACCTACTACCCTACCTACTGATACCTACCATACCCACCTACCTACTTGTATACTTACCTACCTACCTACTGTATACCCACCTACCTGCTGTAAACCTACCCTACCCAGCTACCTACTGGTATACCTACGCTACCACTACTGTAACTACTACGCTACGCTACCTACTTCATACCTACCTACCCACCTACATCCTTACTGATACCTACCTACTGTATACCTACCTACCACCTACCTCACCTACCACCTTACCCAAACACCAACTGCTATACCACTTACCACTGTATACCTATCTTACAATCTACCTACTGTATACACCACCTATCCTACTGTATACCGCACTACTACTGTATACCACCTACCCACCTACACCAGACTAACACTTATACCTACTTACCTACTGGTTATACCTTATCTTACCAATCTACCTATCTGCTATACCCACCTACTACTGTATACCCACATACGTACTGTATAACCACCTATCCTACTCACTTAACTACTTCCACTGCTATACCTACTACCCACCCTACCACTACTGAACACTCACCCCGTACTGTATACGCCACATACCTACTGTATACCACCTACTCACCTACCTACTGTATACTACCTACCACCTACACGTGTACACCACAATATGTACTGTAAACCTACCTACCAGCTAAATACTATAAAACCCACCTACCGCACCTACCTATGTATACCTCACCTGCCGTACTGTATACCCAAATACTACCTAACCTACCTTACGCTACCTACTACTGTATACCTCCTCCCTACCTACCACACCGTACCTACTGTCACCACCTACCGCACCTACCTACTGTATACCTACCACCAGCTACTACTGTATACCTACCTACCCACCTATCTACTGTATACTACCTACTGTATACTACCTACTACACTATCTACTGTTATCTACCTACCACCGTACCTACTGTAATATCCTACCTACACCTACCACTGTATACCCACCTACCTACTGCACATATCTACTGTATACCTACTACTGTATACCTACCTACCTACCCACTATCTAACTGTATATCTTACTACCCACCTACCACTTATACCTACTACGCCACCTATCTACTGTATACCTACCTACCTCTGTATACCTACTGTAATACCACCTATCCTTGTATACCCACCTACCTGCTGTAAAACATACTACCTACTCTAACCTACTACCCAGCTACCTAATGTATACCAACTACCTACTGTATACCTACCTCCTACCCCTAACACTGTATAGCCTACCTACCACTACCTACCCACCTACCTACCTACTGTATACCACCTACCTGCTTGTAAACCTACCTACCCAGTGCCTACTGGTATACCGACCTACCGTACTGTATACCTAACCTACCTCCCCTCTACCTACTGTATACCACCTACCCCACTCTACCTACTTGTATACCTACTACCCACTACATACTAATACCTACCTACTGTATACCCATCTAACTACTGTATACGCCACCTACCTGCTTGTAAACCTACCTACCAGCTACCTACTGTATACCTACCTACCTACTGTTACCACTACTTATACCCACCATACCTACTGTATACCACAATCGCTGCTTGTAAACCATACCTTACCCGCTGCCTACTGTATACGACCTACTTAACTGTATACCTACCTACATGTATACCCACCTACCTACTGTATACTACCTACCTACTGTATCCACCTACCCAGCTACCTACTGTATACCTACCTACCCACCTACCTACTTGTATCCTACCTACCCCCTACCTACTGTATACCACCTTCCTACTGTATACCCATCTACCTACCTACCTACTTGTATACCTACCTACCCACCTACCTACTTATACCTACCTACCACTACTACTGTATACCACCTTCTACTGTATACCCATCTAACCTACCTACCTACTGTATACTACCTACCTACTGTATACCTACCTACCTACCTATCTGTCTACCCACCTACCCACCTACCTACTGTATACCCACCTTCACTGTATACCATCTACTACCTACCTACTTATACCTACCCACCTACCTACTGTTATACCACCTACCCACCTACCTACTGTATAACCACCTACCTACCGTACCTACTGTATACCTACCTACCTACCTACTACCTACCTACCTACCTACCTACTACCTACCTACCCACCTACCTACTGTATACCCACCTACATACTGTATACCTACCTACTGTATACCCACCTCCACATACCTACATAGCCACCGCCTGCCTACTTACTACTGTTACCCACCTACCTACTGTATACCCACCTACCTACGTATACCCACCTTCATACTGTATACCTACCTACCCACTACCTACTGTATACCCACCTACCCACATACCTACATAGCCACCGCCTGCCTACCTTACTACTGTATACCCACCTACCTACCTACCCCGCCTGCCCACCATTCTTATTCTCCCCCTTTCACATTGAAAACCTTATATTCCCTGAGCCAATATTGAATATTGAAGAGCCTAGAGACGACAGCCCTAAAATAATTTTTGTTCAATCTCTTCTATTTCAAGCTATAATAATATTTGGGGGAGAAGTGAGATAAAAGCTCCATGTTGGAAGAGTAATTGTAGGTTTGTGTGGCGTCTGAATCCGAGGGAGATAGTGAAGGAGGTGAGAGAGTGTAAATTTTTTCATGTCCTTTCCCTGTCATTCTCCAGTCACTGAGCACACCGGTGATTGATCCCACTCTTTATCTCTCTCTGCAGGAATGTGCTTAGAACATTC
>NC_036871.1:32499341-32506584 GCF_002910315.2 Salvelinus sp. IW2-2015 | reverse complement strand
TCCACTCTCTGCTCCGTACCCCTCCCTCCCCCCCCCCCTCCTATCCACACCGTTTTCCCTCACCTCTCTCTCTTCCCCCTCCCTCTACTCTTTCTCTTATCAAAGTAACACATTCCAGGGCCTGGAAATCCCTTCCAGCCAAGGCATTTTTAACTCACCTCACAAACCCTGGGGGGGGCTGTCACAGTGACAAACACACATGCACACACACACACACACACGCACACGCACAGAGAGACTAAACTACTCAAAGACACAAAAACACAAATCCACACACTCACTCAGCATTCACACTGGATGACCACCAGAGGTGCGTCAGATTCTCTCTTATCTCAGATCCAAGTGGCAGGCTATATTAAAGAGCAGGGTATATTTTTAACACTCACACACTGTCTGTACCTTTTGAAAGGCTAATTCAGCTTCAAATAGCATATTTAATGTCTGAGACAGACTAGAGGTCTTTGGTTTGCTTCTATTGATGTCAGTCAACGTCTACATCACACATGAGAGGCCTACTCACAGGTGTGAGACACGCACACACACGTAACACACATACGTAACATGCAACACACACGTAACACACAACACACACACCGAGTGTTAGCTCTCATCACCAACCACACTTCGTTATTGGAGTTGCTTGTGTGATAACCCAGAGTGAAAGTCAGTTCTAGTGGGAATCATCTAGAATCAGACAGCATCAACGGAAATTAGCTGATTCAACAAGCACACACACAGATATGGCCATCTGACTCACAGAGAAAACTCTAGATATATATCTATCCAGCATAGCAGTGACTGCACAGCTTCTCTGGAGCGTTTGAGGGAGAACAGGCCAAATCAACAGGCCCACCTGTGTCCTCCTCTCCTCCTTCTCATCATCTGTTCCATTATTCCATCCTGTTCTGCCCTCCCTCGTTTCCTCCATCCCTCTTTGTCGGCTGACACCCAACACGCTCCCTCGCTCACTCCTACATACCTCTTCCCTCTCACCTTGTTCAGGGTGATCACGGCCTCTTGGTTTGTTCCGCTGATGTTGAACGTGTCCCCCGTCTCTCCTTCCAGGACGGTATATTCCAGCTTGGCATTGTCGCCTAGGTCAGCGTCTGTTGCTGAGATACGGCCCACCTCCGCCCCCAGAACAGCCAGCTCTGACACGGAGAATGACCACATACCTGGAGAGAGGGAGGAGGCAGGAGGAAGGAGGGAGGGAGGGAGGGAGGGAGGAAGGAAGGGAGGGAGGGAGGAAGGAAGGAAGGAAGGAAGGAAGGAAGGAAGGAAGGAAGGAAGGAAGGAAGGAAGGAAGGAAGGAAGGAAGGAAGGAAGGAAGGAAAAAGAGAGATTTAGATAAGGGATTTGATGTACTGTACAACAGGGAGGAGGGGCTGAGGGAGAAAAAGGGGGATAGAGAGAGAAAAGAGGGCGTGGTAGGAGACAGCGACATCACAGGCGCTGAAGGTTACACAGCACTTATTTATCTTGTTTATGTTGTTTGTGTTTGGTGAGGCGAGATAGAGAGGACTCATCAAATGTCAATGACTGTGTGTCTCCTGCTGTTATTTCTTCTCCGCTAACAAGCTTGATTATTCATCAAGGACAGATAATAAGCCTGTGGTTCCTCTCCACTCAGTCATGTTTAAACATGCAGGTGCCTTTACCTTTTAGTGCTCTTCACATTAAATCACCACATTAAAATACCTTTTGCTGGAGCTACAGTTTATATTACCGTGAAATACACCAATCCCATGACTCACTCTCTGTCTGGAAAAGACCAGTACAGGAGCTAACTCAGTCACAACTCTGCATTGCTCACACACAATCCATTCCTTAAACTTCACTTCAGTCGTTTAKTGCATACGGACCATTGACTCAAGTGACAAGTTCGAGGGAGGTGGGGAGAAAGAAAGATCGTTTTTTTTGCCTTACACGCACAAAATGTACGTGCCCATTCAGCAGAGCAGCTATGTACAGTACAACTAGCTATTGGTGGACAAATCAGATAAACACCGGGGCTCAGACAGAATAACACTGTAAGCGGCGCTTTGTGACAGTAAAAATGATAGCCCTGCACTTCAGCCAGACAACATCACGACTACGTCAAACACACAAGGAGTAAGATAAAGGATTTATCCACCCACATCAGAATAAGACAAATGTTAGATAAGGACGTTATGAAGAGATAAACAATGTGCTCGACTTTATGTGGGTAAGACCAAACGTGGACTTAAGACAAGGATATGTGAGCATGCAGTTGAAGTCGGAAGTTTACATACACCTTAGTCAAATACATTGAAACTCAGTTTTTCACAATTCCTGACATTTAATCCGAGTAAAAAATACCTGTTTTAGGTCAGTTCAGATCACCACTTTATTTTAAGAATGTGAAATGTCAGAATAATAGTAGAGAGAATTATTTATTTCAGATTTTATTTCTTTCATCACATTCCCAGTGGGTCAGAAGTTTACATACACTCAATTAGTATTTGATAGCATTGCCTTTAAATAGTTTAACTTTGGTCAAACAGGTAGCCTTCCACAAGCTTCCCACAATAAGTTGGGTGAATTTTGGCACATTCCTCCTGACAGAACTGGTGTAACTGAGTCAGGTTTGTAGGCCTCCTTGCTTGCACACGCTTTATCAGTTCTGCCCACAAATGTTCTATGGGATTGAGGTCAGGGCTTTGTGATGGCCACTCCAATACCTTGACTTTGGTGTCCTTAAGCCATTTTGCCACAACTTTGGAAGTATGCTTGGGGTCATTGTCCATTTGGAAGACCCATTTGCGACCAAGCTTTAACTTCCTTACTGATGTCTTGAGATGTTGCTTCAATACATCCACATAATTTTCCTACCTCATGATGCCATCTATTTTGTGAAGTGCACCAGTCCCTGGTCATTATGGCCAAACAGTTCTATTTATGTTTCATCAGACCAGAGGACATTTCTCCAAAAAGTATGATCTTTGTCCCCATGTGCAGTTGCAAACCGTAGTCTGGGTTTTTTATGGCGGTTTTGGAGCAATGGCTTCTTCCTCGCTGAGCGGCCTTTCAGGTTATGTCGATATAGGACTCGTTTTACTGTGGATATAGAACTTTTTGTACCTGTTTCCTCCAGCATCTTCACAAGGTTCTTTGCTGTTGTTCTGGGAGTGATTTGCACTTTTCGCACCAAAGTACGTTCATCTCTAGGAGACAGAACGCATCTCCTTCCTGAGCAGTATGATGGCTGCATGGTCCCATCGTGTTTATACTTGTGTACTATTGTTTGTACAGCTGAACGTGGTACCTTCAGGCGTTTGGAAATTGGAAATTGCTCCCAAGGATGAACCAAACTTGTGGAGGTCGACAATTTTTTCTGAGGTCTTGGCTGATTTCTTTGGATTTTCCATGATGTCAAGCAATGAGGCACTGAGTTTGAAGGTAGGCCTTGAAATACATCCACAGGTACACCTCCAATTGACTCAAATTATATCAATTAGCCTATCAGAAGCTTCTAAAATTTTCCAAGCTGTTTAAAGGCACAGTCAACTTAGTGTATATAAACTTCTGACCCACTGGAATTGTGATACAGTGAATTATAAGTGAAATAATCTGTCTGTAAAAAATTGTTGGAAAAATTACTTGTGTCATGCACAAAGTAGATGTCCTAACTGACTTGCCAAAACTATAGTTTGTTAACAAGAAATTTGTGGAGTGGTTGAACAACGAGTTTTAATGACTCCAACCTAAGTGTATGTAAACTTCCGACTTCAACTGTAAGAGCTCCATTTGCAACCATGATGAAAAATCCCCTGTTGCCAGGCATTTCAATAGCCACAACCATAAACTAAGTGCCTTGCGTTATATGAGCATTGCATTGGGGAAGGCGCCACGTACAGGAGATAGAAATAAATGACTTCTCCAAAGAGAGGCATATTGGATAGACTGCTTGAGCACTCTTGCCCCAGCAGGCCTCAATGAGGAATGCTCTTTTTCTTTTTCTTGTTTTGTTTTTTGTAGAAGGTTATAAATATGTAGGCCACACATTTAGGCAATGACATCATAATGCGTCTGTATAGTGTGTTTATAGCTACAGTGTCACGTTCTGACCATAGTTCTTTTGTGTTTTCTTTGTTTTAGTGTTGGTCAGGACGTGAGCTGAGTGGGCATTCTATGTTGTGTGTCTATTTTTCCCGTTTCTGTGTTTGGCCTGATATGGTTCTCAATCAGAGGCAGCTGTCAATCGTTGTCCCTGATTGGGAACCATATTTAGGTAGCCTGTTTTGTCTTTTGGTTTGTGGGTGTTTGTCTTCAGTCTTTGTGTGTCTGCACCAGATAGAACTGTTTCGGTTTTCACGTTTGTTGTTTTTTGTATTTGTAGTGTTCAGTTTTGGATTTATTAAAATAAGATGAACACTAACCACGCTGCGCTTTGGTCCGATCCTACCACCACAGACGATCGTTACACACAGTATATTGTTATTTTTATTTAATTTTCATGTTTCCCCCACAGCTCCCTCTGCTGGGATCTCTTGATTGGGCCAATACTGACTGAGAATTCATAATTATGCCTTAACCTGTGTGGTATTGTTGTCGTGACATTGATTGCCATTGCCTTTGCACGCTGAAGAAGGGCTCATACGCAAAGCGTTCGAGCGGCAATAAAAATATGTAAATGTAAGTTTATTCAACAGAGTGCTGTCCTGTTTATGTTCTTTAGATAAGGACGTTATCCCTCTCAACAAAACACAGGAAAAAGGTTAAATCCAATCGATACAAAGGATGATTTATGGGAGAATATGATGTTAGCCATCACTTTAAAGATTAGGCGAAAGCAAAAATCTGGTTTATGTTCTACTTCAAACATGAGGACAATGGGGGGCAGTACTTCAGGGGACTGTAGTGGCCCTTGAGAGAACTACTCTCTCAGGTCCTTCACCTGCTCTTTGATCATATGGTCAATGCAATGACCACCTTCTTCATGCACTCTAGCAGCTGTCTTCGCTTAACTGATTTAGGAACAGCTTGTCCTATCCCAATCCTATCATTTTTCCTGACCACAAAAACCCATGTTTTTTGCTGGTCATGTTTCCTCATCATGTTGGTCAGGAAAAACGTATGTCCCTTCTGTGTGTGGGTGTGGTGTCCTGTGGGGTTGGCTGGGCACTATGTCAGCAAAAAGATACAGGCTATGAATATTAAATACCTATTCGTTGTATTGTAATAAAGAAAGAACAAACCATGTATATAATGTACAATTCATCTTCTAAGGCAGTGAAACATGAAACTCAGCATGCTTATGCCCACAAGACTGGGCCAAGGCATGGGCCTGCCTACTGAAGTGGACATGTGCCAGTGAATCAACATTACATATCAGCTTATGTGCCATGACTATGAATCAACCGTCTGGGACACTTGGCACCAGAATGAAAAAGACTCAGACCAGCCCACAAAAAAATCCTATTAGTAATGACACCCCAAAATATATCCATTCTCATTCTCATTAACATACAAAACTTGAACAGTTGTCTGTATGTCGATATACTACTTGAAGGCAATCGTACATCTCAGAAAAGCTATGTTACACAAGAGCAGTGATACACACACAATGCACGCACACACGCACGCACGCGCACACACACACGCACGCACGCACGCACGCACGCACGCACGCACGCCGCACACACACCACACACACACACACACACCCACACACACACACACACACACACACACACACACACACACACACACACACACACACACACACACACAGACATACTCACACAGACACAGCTGTAGAAGTGCTTGAGTGAATGGGGGGAGGTGTGATGGCGATGGCAAAGTAGTCATTATCAGCTTTCCTCTCACCATGTATAGTGAAACTGGCAACAGAAATCATTCATCATATCCACTGGACCAGGCGAGAGGGACACAGAGTGGAAATAATAGCTCCAAATTATACAAGGACAGCATGCCAACGCAACAATAATTACACATCACTTGAAAGAGGAAAATCAAGCCCTTTTAAAGACAGGAAGGAACAGAACATGTGATCTCCCCTGGTCTTTATTCTCCTGGCTCTGGCCATTATGGTGTGATGTGGTGAAACAGCTTGGGGACCAAAGGAGGTTGGTGGCACCTTAATTGGGGAGAACAGGCTCGTGGTAATGACTGGAGCGGAATTAGTGGAATGGTATCAAATACATCAAACACATGGATCCAGGTGTTTGATGCCATTCCATTTGCTTCGTTCCGGCCGTTATTATGAGCCGTTCTAACCTCAGCAGCCTCCGGGGATGGGGACACAGGCTCAATGTTCTATGCCTCTCTGATAAAGCGCTCCCCACCAGGCCCTGGTAATTGTGCTCAGGAGAGAGAATCCTTCACTGTGCTCTGCTCAAACCCACTTCTAACAGACACCTTCTGCTCCCCACCTCACAGGAGAATATTTTTTTTTCTTCTCAGACTACTTCACTGTTCCATGGTTCACTTACGGACACTGTGATTGGTTAGGGTTCCCGGYTAAAGCGTGGTGATTGGTGGAAACGAGCCACGGTTGATGGGGAGATTAGTGAAGTGACAGCCAGTGGGAGTTAATTAGGGGCGGCTGTAGTTTAATACAGGTTTATTCCTGTAAATAAGACCTCAAGAGTGACATCACACTGAGACAGGAGGATGAGGAGGATGGAGGGACGAGGATGAGGAATGGGAGTGAAAGAAAGATAAGGAAAGAGGAGGTGACTAGTAGTAAAATAGATAGTGGAATGGGGACATGAATTCCGTGAAATGAAAAGGAAAAGAGAGAAGAGAGGACAGCAGGGATTAGTGACTCACTGCAGGGCTGGATACACAAATAATAAAAATAGAGAAGAGGACAGCAAGGAGTAGTGACTCACTGCAAGGCTGGATACACTAATAATAAAAAGAGAGAAGAGGACAGCAAGGAGTAGTGACTCACTGCAGGGCTGGATACACTAATAATAAAAAGAGAGAAGAGGACAGCAAGGAGTAGTGACTCACTGCAGGGCTGGATAACTAATAATAAAAATAGAGAAAAGGACAGCAAGGAGTAGTGACTCACTGCGGGCTGGATACAGTAATAATAAAAAGAGAGGAGGACAGCAAGGAGTAGTGACTCACTGCAGGTGGTATACAGTAGTAATAAAAAGAGAAAGACGAGACAGGGACAGAAGGAGTAAGTGGACTCACTGCAAGGCTGGATACTATAGTAATAAAATAGAGAAGAGGACAGCAAGGAGTA
>NC_036871.1:32497884-32499241 GCF_002910315.2 Salvelinus sp. IW2-2015 | reverse complement strand
AGTTTTTAGGTGCCTTTGGCAAACTCCAAACGGGCTGTCATGTGCCTTTTACTGAGGAATGGCTTCCGTCTGGCCACTCTACCATAAAGGCCTGATTGGTGGAGTGCTGCAGAGATGGTTGTCCTTCTGGAAGGTTCTCCCATCTCCACAGGAATTCTGGAGCTCTGTCAGAGTGACCATCGGGTATAAAACGGGTTCTTCGTTGACCAAGGCCCTTCTCCCACGATTGCTCAGTTTGGCCGGGCGGCCAGCTCTAAGAAGAGTCTTAGTGATTCCAAACTTTTTTAATTTAAGAATGTGTTCTTGGGGACCTTCAATGTTGCAGACATTTTTTGCTACCCTTCCCCAGATCTGTGCCTCGACACAATCCTGTTGTCTCGGAGCTATACAGACTATACCTTCAACCTCATGGCTTGGTTTTTGCTCTGACATGCACTGCCAACTGTGGGACCTTAAATAGACAGGTGTGTGCCTTTTCCAATGTCCAATCAATTGAATTTACCACAGGTGGACTCCAATCAACTTCTGGAAACATCTCAAGGATGATCAATGGAAACTGGATGCACCTGAGCTCAATTTCGAGTCTCATAGCAAAGGGTGAGAATACTTATATAAATAAGGTATCAGTTATTAATTTTTTATAAATTATTAAACATTTCTAAAAACCTGTTTTTGCTTTGTCATGATGGGGTATTGTGTGTAGATTGATGAGGAAAACAATAATTTCATCCATTTAGATAAGGCTGTAACGTAACAAAATGTGGAAAAAGTCAAGGGGTCTGAATACTTTCCAAATGCACTGTATACTTCCATTCATTTTTTAAACTGGTACCGGGCTACCTTCGGACGAGTCATGTGAGGCTTGTGGGCTACAGCAAAATGACCGACATGTTCGTGAGAGTCTCAKCTTTCCACAGAGGGGTCACAGTAGCATGTAGCCCAAACTGTTRGGATGCTACAGACAGAAGTTGGCAGATCGGCGCTACCGAGTCCTGTGARACTTGTGGGGGTRGTAGAGCAAAACGGAGAACACCATCATGTTCGTGAGAATCTCATCTTTCCGTAGAAAGTTTGTAGGCCAAACCGTTCATACACTACAATAGTTTTCATGACAAGATCAATTTTTGGGATGTCTCATATTTTAAACKGACAGATTTTGATGGTGAATTTGTATTATGCTAATTAGATTCCAGTCATTGACTCTAAGGGGTACACTTTCTGAGTTATCTGTTCAATTATTTATGACTGTTGTCTCAAAACACACAAACCAAATCGATGCATACACTTCTAGAGGTGCAGTGTGTGTGTGTGTGTGTGTGTGTGTGTGTGTGTGTGTGTGTGTGTGTGTGTGTGTGTG
>NC_036871.1:32495322-32496430 GCF_002910315.2 Salvelinus sp. IW2-2015 | reverse complement strand
AAAGTAAAAGAATGGAATGAAGAAATATATAAATGTTGGAGTGGCATTGACTAAAATACAGTAGAATAGAATACAGGTAAGCAACACTGAGACACACGAGAGCACCAGCTGTTCTGGATGACTGTGATAACGCTCTCGGTAGCCGATGTGAACAAAACCTTTAAACAGGTCAACATTCACAAGGCCGTTGGGCCAGTCAGATTACCAGGACGTGTTCTCCGAGCATCCACTGACCAACTGGCAAACTGGCAAGTGTCTTCACTGACATTTTAAACCTGTCCCTGTATGAGTCTGTAATACCAACATGTTTCAAGCAGACCACCATAATCCCTGTGCCCAGAACACTAAGGTAACCTGCATAAATGACTACCGACCCGTAGCACTCACGGTCTGTAGCCATGACATGCTTTGAAAGGCTGGTCAAAGCTCACATCAACACCATTATCCCAGAAACCCTAGACCTACTTCAATTTGCATACAGCCCCAACAGATCCACAGATGATGCGATCTCCATTGCACTCCACACTGCCCTTTCMYACCTGGACAAAAGGAACAACTATGTGAGAATGCTATTCATTGACTACAGCTCAACGTTCAACACCATAKTGCCSTCAAAGCTCATCACTAWGCTAAKGACCYTGGGACTRAACASCTCCYTCTGCAACTSGATCCTGGACTTCCTGACGGGCCGCCCCCAGGTGGTAAGGGTAGGTAACAACACATCCGCTACGCTGATCCTCAACACAGAAGCCCCTCAGGGGTGCGTCCTGTACTCCCTGTTCACTCATGACTGCACGGCCAGACACGACTCCAACACCATCATTACGTTTGCTGATGACACAACAGTGGTAGGCCTGATCACTGACAATGATGAGACAGCCTATAGGGAGRAGGTCAGAGACCTGACCATGTGGTGCAAGGACAACAACCTCTCCMTCAACGTGATCAAGACAAAGGAGATGATTGTGGATTACAGGAAAAAGAGGACCGAGCACGCCCCCATTCTMATCRACAGGGCTGTAGTGGAGCAGGTTGAGAGCTTCAAGTTCCTTGGCGTCCACATCAACAACAAACTAACATGGTCCAAGCACACCAAGACAGTTGTGAA
>NC_036871.1:32487280-32495297 GCF_002910315.2 Salvelinus sp. IW2-2015 | reverse complement strand
TGATTATAAGCCTCCATTGACTCGGTCTCCGTTCACCTGCGTACCCTACTACTTAGTTATAGCTCCCATTTGAACTCGTTCCTCGGTATCCTACCCTCCTCGGGTACTATTAGTTGGTCCACCTCCCTTGCTCAATATCAGACTCGATACTCATTGATCTCCTGTACCGGTAAGTGTAACCCCCCCCTTGTATTATTAGGCCTTTCCCATTGCACTCTCGATTCTTGGTACCGCCTACCCCCTTATATAGCCTCACACTATGAACTCTGTACTGCTCCTGGTACCCTCTGTATATTGAGTACCCTCTGTATTTAGCCTCCACAATCTGATCTCTGTTGTACCCGTCTACCCTCTGTATATAGCCTCCGACATACTCGCATCGGTACCCCCTGTATAGAGCCTCACATTGTATCTGTACTTGGTACCCTGTATATGAGCCTCCATGTATTTGACTCTATATATGTACTGGTCCCTCCACACATCATTTGACTCGTATATGTATGCCGCCACATGGTACTCCCCGACTGTATATCATACCTCCATCACGGGACTCTGCTGTGTTGTACTTATCCCTCTTGTATAAGCCCACATTACTCTTATAGCTCCATCATGTGCTTCTGTTTTTTGTATCGTACCCTCTTGTTATCTCTGTATATTCAGGCCCGCGTCAACCCTCCCGGCGCCCATCTGCCACTCACCGCGCACGCCGTAGTGGCGCGGCGTCGCATGGGACTCGGTACCCCTACCTCACTGTCTAGAGCTCCTCTCTCGCGACTCGGGTGTGTACTTCGTACCCCTGTTATAGCCGTCCTCACACTAGCCCTCCACTATTGTCTATTCACTGCTGCTCTTTAATATATTTGTCTCTTCTCTTCTTTCGTACTCTTAAATTTTTTACGGCGTATCTTTCTTAAAACTGCATCGTGGTTAAGGGCTTGTAAGTAAGCAATCTTCAGTAAGGTCTTCTACTCCTGTCTGGATTTCGTGATGTGCACAAATACAATTTGATCATGATGCTTTGAACACTCGCCGTAGCTAAGCAGAATGAACATTACTTCAAACAGCGTGCGACCGTGTCTTCCATGTGCCTGTAGCTAGTTAGGGGGGGCGAGGGCCCGGACGCCGCTGCACGCGCCTGCTGCGCCTGCCTAGTGGGTTTGCGAAGAGTACCCCGGGAGCGCTCAAACAATGTGCGGGGCTTTGTGCCCTGGCTATTTAACAGTCTGCACTCGCTCTGAAGATAGGAGCTGTTTCTCTTCAGCTCTCTTCAGCCCCAGCTTTGTCGCACCCTGGTACTGGACTCGCCTTCTGGATGATAGTGGGGTGAACAGGCATCTTGAGTGCACCCTGTACTGACCTTGCCTTCCTGGATGATAGCGGCGCTGAACCAGGCCTTTGAGCCACTGTTACTGACTCGGCCTTCTGGATGATCAGCGCGGCTGAACAGGTTCTTGATGGCACCGGCCTACTTGAACCGTTCGCCTTCATAGGATTTGATAGCACGCTGAACAGCGTTTATGCACCTCTGTACTGACCTCGCCTTCTGGGCATCGATAGCGGGCTGAACAGGGCTACTTGATGCACCTTGATGACCTCGCCCTCTCTGGATGGATAGCGGACTGAACAGCGCTTTGACGCACCTGTACCGACCCTCACCTTCTGGATCGATCAAGGCGGGTGAACCAGGCTTTCTGATGCACATTACTGACTCGCCTTGCTGGACTGAGACGCGGGGTGAACACGGCTTTGATGCACCCTGTACTAGACTGCCTGCTTCGGTGATAGTTGGGGTGACACCAGGCTTTGATGCACCTGTACTGACCTCGCCCTTTCTGGATGATCAGCGGGTGAACAGGCTTTGATGCACCCTGTCAGTGACCTCGCCTTCTGGCTGATAGGGGGTGACACAGGTTTGATCGCACCTGTACGTGACCTCGCTTGCTGGTGATTAGCGCGGTGTGAACAGGGCTTTGATGACCTGTTACTGACCCTCGCCTTGCTGGTGATAGCGGGGTGAACAGGCTTTGATGCACCGGTACTCCGACCTCCGCCTTCTGGATGATACGCCGGGTGAAACCAGGCAGACAGCCTCGGGTAGTCTGATATCCCTGGCATGATCTCTTTTGGCCTGCCCTGTGACATCGGGGCTGGGTACGGTGTCCTGGAGGGCAAGTAGTTTGCCCCGGTGAATGCGTTGCTGCCAGACCTCACTACCCTCTGGCAGCGCCTTACGGGGTGGGTGTGCGGAGCAGCTTGCGGTACAGGCGTAATACAGTCCAGACAGGATCGCCTCTCGCAACTCTGTGCATCTGTAAACCGTTCTTGGTAGTTCTTTGGCGTGAGTGTAGGTGTCCTGGAGGGCAGGGAGTTTCCCACCGGTGACTGCGTTGGGCCAGCCGCCCCACCTTTGGAGAGCCCTGTCGGTTAGTTGGAGCGGTGCTCATCTGCCAGTTACGCAGGTGATTACAGCCCGAAACGAAGCTCTCAACTTGCTGCAATCTGTTAAACGTTTGTGAGGGGTCTTAGGGCCGAAGCCAAATGTGTCAGTAGTGTTAGTGTGATTTCTTAATTTTAACTCATAAAAAAATCTGCCACTAATCATCAACAACATGCTTCTATTTGTAGTCTCATACGTCAAGTTTGTATTCTTATAATGACATACTTTCCTCTCAACTGCGTTACACAACTCCAGTTCAAGCAGATGTGCGATGAGCCATATCTTCAGGCGATTCGTGCTGTGCTTGACGTATAATCTAGCGGACGGGACGTTTCTCTATACAACAACAGCAGCTACGTCAGCACACCTCCGATAGTTTCGCTACCAACATAGCCAAACATAAAGCTAATCTAGACCTGCTCGGATGTAGTACTAGCTTGCTTTTAAACACAGCTTCTGTCCGTATCTCACTTTGTTACCACATTTAATTTACTATTCATGCCTAGCCTTTGTATTACCGTAGTCATCACCTGGCTGTTCCAGTTAGCAAGTACCAACTAGGCCTATCGTTAATTTTGCTCATAGCTCAGCCAGATAACTCCCGGACCATGAGGTCACTCAACTACTGCTCCTCCTGTAACAGAAGAAGTGGCTCTCTGGACGGAGAAAGAGGGTCTGTGCTGAACGTGTTGTTGAACGAAGAAAGAAGAGCGAGGAGATATGTCTCGTAAACAAAAGAGAAGGCGGTGAGACTGGTATACACGTCTAAAAGAAGAAGGAGAAATAACGCTACAGTGAAGAAGAAGTTACAGTTAAAGCAGAGGAGAGGAGGAGGATGTTCCACTGTGAACGCAAGAGAGATAAGGAAAGAGCGGTAGATGCAGTTTTTTGGCAGTGAAAGAGGAGGAGTGAATCTACCGTTACATTTGGGGGAGAGGCGAAGAAGAAGAACAAAAGAAGAGAGAAGGACCGCGATGATCTGATTACACCAGTAGTCTTAAAAACAAGGCCACAACTCTGCAGTTGTTGAACTAATGTGTGCTTATTAAAGGGTATGTTACACTTGAATATGTTGCTGCTGTAAATTGTTAAGACTACAGTGGGACTACAACCAAAAATGTAATGGATAAATGACCTTAATTCTTTAACACTTTATATTTTTCTAAATATGAATTTAAAAATCTACATATTTTGTTTAGAAATATGTTTTATGTGGCCTACAGTCTTTTCAGTTATATTGATTAAGACAGGGATGATCTGATTGAAATGATCCTATACAGTTGAAGTGAAGTTTACATACACCTTAGCCAATACATTTAAACTTGCAGTTTTTCCACAATCGCTGACACTTTAATCACAGTAAAAATCCCTGTTTTAGTCAGTTGGATCACCACTTTATTTTAAGAATGTGAAATGTAGAGATAATAGTAGAGATAATTATTTATTTCAGCTTTTATTTCTTTCATCACATTCCCAGTGGTGCAGAAGTTTACTACACTCAATTAGTATTTGGTAGCATTGCCTTTAAATTGTTTATCTTGGTCAACGTTTCGGGTAGCCTTACAAGCTTCCCGCAATAAGTTGGGTGAATTTTGGCCCATTCTTCCTGACAGATCTGGTGTAACTAGGTTGTAGGCCTCCTTGCTCGCACATGCTTTTTCATTCTGCCCACAAATTTTCTATAGGATTGAGGTCAGAGCTTTGTGATGGCCATCCAATACCTTGACTTTGTTGTCCTTAAGCCATTTGCCACAACTTTGGAAGTATGCTTGGGGTCATTGTCTATTTGGAAGACCCATTTGCGACCAAAGCTTTAACTTCCTGACTGATGTCTGAGATGTTGCTTCCATATATCCACATAATTTCCTGCCTCATCATGTCATCTATTTTGTGAAGTGCACCAGCCCCTACTGCAGCCAAAGCACCCCCACAACATGATGCTGCCACCTCTGTGCTTCACGGTTGGATGGTGTTCTTCGGCTTGCAAACCTCCCCCTTTTTCCTCCAAACATAATGATGGTCATTATGGCCAAACAGTTTCATCAGACCAGAGGACATTTCTCCAAAAAGTACGCTTTGTCCCCATGTGCAGTTGCAAACCGTAGTCTGTCTTTTTTATGGCGGTTTTGGAGCAGTGGCTTCTTCCTTGCTGAGCGGCCTTTCAGGTTATGCTCGATATAGGACTCGTTTTACGGGTATAGATACTTTTGTATGTTCCTCCAGCTCTTCACAAGGTCCTTTGCTGTTGTTCTGGGATTGATTTGCACTTTTCACACCAAATAGTTCATCTCTAGAAAACAGAATGCGTCTCCTCCTGAGCGGTATGACGGCTGCGTGGTCCCATGGTGTTTATACTTGCGTACTATTGTTGTACAGATGAACGTGGTACCTTCAGGCATTTGAATTTGCTCCAAGGATGAACCAGACTTATGGGGTCTACAATTTTTTTTATGTCTTGGCAGATTTCTTTTGATTTTCCATGATGGTCAAGCGAAGAGAAGGCACTGAGTTTGAAGGTAGGCCTTGAAATACATCCACAGGTACACCTCCAATTGACTCAAATTATGTCAATTAGCCTATCAGAAGCTTCTAAGGCCATGACATCATTTTCTGGAATTTTCCAAGCTGTTTAAAGCACAGTCAACTTAGGATGTAAACTTCGGACCCACTGGAATTGTGATACAGTGAATTAGAAGTGAAATAATCTGTCTTGTAAACAATTGTTGGAAAAAGACTTTGTGTCATCACAAAGTAGATCCTAAAACGACTTGCAAAACTTAGTTTGTTAACAAGAAATGTGTGGAGTGTTGAAAAACGAGTTTTAATGACTCCAACCTAAGTGTATGTAAACTTCCGACTTCAACTGTAAGTTAAACACCACATACAACTCTGTGCACCAGGACTATATTGAACAATGTCCACAGGCCTCCTGAGTGGCGCAGCGGTCTAAGGCACTGCATCGCAGTGCTAGAGGCGTCACTACAAGATTCGGGTTCGATCATGGGCTGTGTCGGAGCCGGCTGTGATCAGGAGACACATGAGGCGGCACACATTGGCCAGCGTGTCCGGGTTGGGGGAGGGTTTGGCCTGCTGGGAATGTCCTTGTCCATCGTGCTCTTGCGACTCCTTGTTGCCGGCCGGGTGCATACACGCTGACTTCARTCCCCAGCTGTATGGTGTTTCCTCCGACACGTTGGTGCGGCTGGCTCCAAGGGTTAAGCGAGTAGTGTGTCAAGGAGGTCGAGAGCAGTGCGGCTCTCATCCTTCGCTTCTSCMGAGTCCGTACGGGAGTTGCAGTGATGGAACAAGACTGTAACAACCAATTGGAAWTCACRAAATTTGACATAAAAAGGGCAAAMWAWWAWAATAATTWWTWWWWWWWAATTATACAGAACATTTTACTTGAAGAACAGCGGAGATGCAAAGTTTTGGAACAGAATTATGTTTTTTACTGTTTGTGCCGTCATTCTGTTACCAAACTTTGCATCTGCACTGGTCTTCAAGTTAATGTGTTTTTGTAGTTGASTTGTACGGTTTGTTTAACTTTACAATCATTTGGTTTTTGTTTTACATACATTTTAAAGTGAAAAATGTTAGTCTCAGCATCACTCTGTTAYYGTGGAATTGCCCCATACCAATGAGTTAATGTACTTGTCTTTGTACTTGTCTTTTGTACTTGTCTTCACTCACAAACTTGAAGTTCTTGAAGAGACCGTGTTCAATGTTCTATGTACATGCACCTCAATAGGAAAATAGTGCGGATACACAAAACCACCTAATGACTTGGTCATTTCAATGACGCACAGGCTATATCTCAAAGGATTTAAAAACTAGGCCTTATAGGGCCATATCTAAAATGGATTTAAAACTAGGCCTTATAGGCTATATCTCAATGGATTTAAAACTCTAGGCCCTATAGGCTATATTCTCAATGGATTTAAAACTAGGCCTTATAGCGCTATTATCTCAATGGATTTAACTAGGCTTTAGGCTATATCTCAATGGATTTAAAACTAGGCTTATAGGCTATATCTCAATGGATTTAAAACTAGGCCCTAAGCTATATCTCAATGGATTTAAAACTAGGCCCTATAGGCCATATCTCAATGGATTTAAAACTAGGCCCTACAGGCTATATCTCAATGGATTTAAAACTAGGCCCCTACTAGGCTATATCTCAATGGATTTAAAACTGGCCTTATAGGCTATATCTCAATGGATTTAAACTAGGCAACTATAGGCCTATCTTCAATGGATTTTAAAAACTAGGCCTACAGGCTATTCTCAATGGATTTTAAACTAGGCCTATAGGCTCATATCTCATGGATTTAAAAACTAGGCCCTACAGGCTATATCTCAATGGATTTAAAACTAGGCCTTATAGGCCTATATCTCAATGGATTTAAAACTAGGCCTTATAGGCCATATCTCAATGGATTTAAAACTAGCCCTATAGGCCTATCTTCAATGGATTTAAAACTAGGCCTATAGGCCATATCTCAATGGATTTAAAACTAGGCCTATAGGCTATATCTCAATGGATTTAAAACTAGGCCCTATAGGCTATTCTCAATGGATTTAAAACTAGGCCCTAAGGCCTATATCTCAATGGATTAAAACTAGGCCTTATAGGCTATATCTCAATGGATTTAAAACTATAGGCCCTAAGGCTATATCTCAATGGATTTAAAACTAGGCCTTATAGGCCATATCTCAATGGATTTAAAACTAATATTTGTTCCTGTGGTTTCTACTTATATTTATGTTGTTCACTTTTTTAGTTGGGACACCAGTGTTATCCATGAGCATTTTAATTTAGAGCCTGTAACCATGACATTATCTATTATTATAGACATGAATCTATATTATAGAGCATCGCTCAGCCTATAAACATGAATTATCTATTGTATTATACTTTTTTGTAGTGTTCATTTTTATTTTTTTTCGAGCTCTGATCAGCTATAAACATGACATATACTATTATTATAGAGCTCTGGTTCAGCCTATAACATGACATTATCTATTATTATAGAGCTCTGCTCAGCTATAAACATGACATTATCTATTATTATGAAGACTCTGTTCAGCCTTATAAACATGACATACTATATTATAGACTCTTGTTCAGCCTAAACATGACATTATCTATTATTATAAGGCTCTGCTCAGCTATAAACATGACATTATCTATTATTATAGACTCTGTTCAGCCTATAAACATGACATTATCTATTATTATAGAGCTCTGTTCAGCCTACAAACAAACATTATCTATTATTTAGAGCTCTGTTCAGCTAAAACATGACATATTCTATTATATATAGAGCTGTTCAGCCTTAAACATGACATTATCTATTATTATAGAGCTCTGCTCAGCCTATAAACATTTTATATTATTTAGAGCTCTGCTCAGCCTATAAACATGACATTATCTTATATTATAGAGCTCTGTCAGCCTGTAAACATGACATTATCTTATTATAGAGCTCTGTTCAGCCTGTAAACATGACATTATCTATTATTATAGAGCTCTGTCAGCCTATAACATGAACATGATCTATTATTATACAGCTCTGTTCA
>NC_036871.1:32477603-32487255 GCF_002910315.2 Salvelinus sp. IW2-2015 | reverse complement strand
AGGTTTAGAAGATTATATCTACAATGGAGTTATTAAAACTAGGCCCTTATAGGCAATATCTCAATGGATTTATAGTCTAAAAACTAGCCCTACAGGCCATATCTCAATGGGATTTAAACTAGGCCGTCTATAGTGCTATATCATCAATGATGTATTAAAAACGAGCCTCATGAGCCAATTCAATGGATTTAAAACTAGGCCCTACAGGCTAATATCTCAATGGATTAAAACTAGAGCCTTATTAGGCCAATCTCATGGGATTTAAAACTAGGCCTTATAGCTATATCTCAAATGGATTTAAAACTAGGGCCTTATAGAGCTATATGGCAGGATTTAAAACTAGCCTTATAGGCTATAGTCTCATGGATTATAAAACTAGCCTTATTAGGCTATATCTCAATGGATTTAAAACTTAGGCCTTATAGCCGATATCTCATGGATTTAAAACTGCCCTATAGGCCATATCTCAATGGATTTAAAACTTAGGCCATTATAGCTATATCTCAATGGATTAAAACTAGGCCCTAAGGCTATATCTCAATGGATTTAAAACTAGGCCTATAGGCCATATCTCAATGGATTTAAAACTAGGCCTTATAGGCTAATATCTCAATGGATTTAAAACTAGGCCTTATAGGCTATATCTCAATGGATTTAAAACTAGGCCTTATAGGCTATATCTCAATGGATTTAAAATAGGCCTTATAGGCTATATTCTCAATGGATTTAAAACTAGGCCTTAAGGCTATATCTCAATGGATTTAAAACTAGGCCCCTATCAGGCTATATCTCAATGATCTTTAAAACTAGGCCCTACAGGCTATATCTCAATGGATTTAAAAACTAGGCCCTTCAGGCATATATCTCAAGGATTTCAAACCTAGGCCCTTCAGGCTATATCTCAATGGATTTTAAACTAGGCCTTATAGGCTATATCTCAATGGATTTAAAACTAGGCCTAAAGAGCCATATCTCAATGGATTTAAAACTAGGCCTATAGGCATATATCTCAAGATTTAAACTAGGCCCTATAGGCTATATGTCAATGGTATTTAAAACTAGGCCTACAGGCTATATCTCAATGGATTTTAAAACTAGTGCCTTATAGGCATATCTCAATGGATTTATAAATAGGCCTATGTCTATATTCAATGGATTTAAACTAGGCCCTACAGGCTATATCTCAATGGATTTAAAACTAGGCCTTATAGGCCATATCTCAATGGATTTAAAACTAGGCCTTATGGCCATATCTCAATGGATTTAAAACTAGGCCCTATAGGCCATATCTTCAATGGATTAAAACTAGGCCTTATAGGCATATCTCAATGGATTTAAAACTAGGCCTATAGGCTATCTCAATGGATTTAAACTAGGCCCTATAAGCATATCTCAATGGATTTAAAACTAGGCCCTATAGGCTATATCTCAATGGATTAAAACTAGGCCCTATAGGCTATATCTCAATGGATTTAAAACTAGGCCTATAGGCTCATATCTCAATGGATTTAAAACTAGGCCTTATAGGCCATATCTCAATGGATTTAAAACTAATATTTGTTCCGTGTGCTCTTATATTTATGTTGTCTTCACTTTTTTAAGTTGGGAGCACCAGTGTTATCCAATGATTGCATTTAATTTAGAGCCTGTAAACCATGACAGGATCTAATATCTATTATTATAGAGCTCAGCCTGTAACCATGACATGATCTATTATTATAGAGCTCTGATCAGCCTATAAACATGACATTATCTATTATTATAGAGCTCTGCCCCAGCCTAAAACATGACATTATCTATTATTATAGAGCTCTGCTCAGCCTGTAAACATGACATTATCTATTATTATAGAGCTCTGCTCAGCCTGTAACCATGACATTATCTATTATTATAGAGCTCAGCCTAAAACATGACATTATCTATTATTATAGAGCTCTGCTCAGCCTAAAGACATGACATTATCTTTACTATAGAGCTCTGCTCAGCCTAAACCATGGCATTATCTATTATTATAGAGCTCTGCTCAGCCTGTAACCATGACATTATCTATTATTATAGAGCTCTGCTCAGCCTCAACATGACATTATCTATTATTATAGAGCTTTGCTCAGCCTATAAACATGACATTATCTATTATTATAGAGCTCTGATCAGCCTATAAACATTTTATATTATTATAGAGCTCTGTTCAGCCTATAAACATGACATTATCTATTATTATAGAGCTCTGCTCAGCCTGTAAACATGACATTATCTATTATTATTATAGAGCTCTGTTCAGCCTATAAACATGACATTATCTGTTATTATAGAGCTCTGCTCAGCCTGTAACCATGACATGATCTATTATTATAGAGCTCTGCTCAGCCTCAACATGACATGATCTATTATTATAGAGCTCTGCTCAGCCTAAAACATGACATTCTCTATTATTATAGAGCTCTGCTCAGCCTATAAACATGACATTATCTATTATGTTAAGCTCTGCTCAGCCTGTAAACATGACATTATCTATTATTATAGAGCTCCGCTCAGCCTAAAAACATGACATTATCTATTATAGAGCTCTGCTCAGCCTATAAACATGACATTCCATAATTGCAAGATTCGATTTGAAGCTCTATATTATTTGCTTTTAAATTCTCACCAAGTTTATTTTTAACAGCAATGTTACTGAGAGAACTAGTCTTGATTAAACCAAACAGGAAGACAGTTTTATCATGTTGAGCTTTCATTCCGGTCTCTGTTTAACTAGATATTCTGTTTGTTTTTGGCAGGAGAGAGACCAGACTCTCAGTCTGACAGCGGGAAGACTCCTTCAGGGGAACCAGACCCTGAGACGCCCAAACCAGCAAGAAAACACCACTGTTCCCTCTGTGGAAAGAGTTTTACTAAGTTAGGCAACCTGAAAGCGCATGAGATAATACACACAGGAGAGAAGCCTTACCACTGCTCCCAATGTGGAAAGAGTTTTACCTGGATAGGGAACTGGAAAACACATGAGAAAATACACACAGAAGGGAGGAAGACTTTCCACTGCTCCCARTGTGGAAAGAGTTTTACCAAGTCAGGGTCCCTGAAAATGCAYGAGAGAATACACACAGGAGAGAAGCCKTACCAMTGTTCCTATTGTGAAAAGAGTTTTAGGTGGTTAGTGACCCTGAAAACGCATGAGAATACCCACACAGGAGCAAAGCCCTACCAATGCTCCCTGTGTGGAAAGAGTTTTACCCAGTTAGGAGGCCTGAATAGACATGACAGGACACATAYAGGAGGAGATAAGACCTACCACTGCTCCCACTGTGGAAAGAGATTTAACCGGTTAAGACATCTGAATAAGCATGAAAGAATACATACACAGGAGGAGAAGACATATCTCATGGATTTAAAACTAGGCCTATCAGAGCCGTATATCTCAATGGATTTTAAAACTGATAGGCTGATCTCAATAACTACGGCCTATAGCTAAATGTAAGTATTTAAAACTAGGCCCGTGGTACAGGCTATAATCGTCCAATGGATTTAATAATAGGCCTTATAGGCCTATATCTCAATGGATTTTAAACTAGGGCCCTATGGCTAATATCTCAATGGATTTAAAACTAGGCCCTACATGGCTATTATCTCAATGATTTAAAACGTAGCCTTAATAGGCCATATCTCAATGGATTTAAACTAGGCCTTATGGCCTATCTCAATGGATTTAAAACTAGCGCCTATAGGCCATACTGATATGCATGGGTAACTAGGCCTTATACTATATCGGATTATAAAACTAGGCCTTATGGGCTATAATCTCATGGATTTTAAAACTAGGCCTTAAAGGTTATATACTCAATGGATTTAAAACCTAGGCCTAATAGGCCTATATCTCATGGATTTAAAATAGGCCTTAAGGCTACTATCTCAATGGATTTAAACTAGGCCCTATAGGCAATATCTCCAATGGGATTTAAAACTAGGCCCTACGGTTGCTATATCTCAATCGGATTTAAAACTATTGTCTGGCCTTATAGCTTATTTAAAGTGAGCCAAGTGTATCCAATGATTGATTATGTTAACCAGTACCATGGATTAATATTTGAGCTCTTACCGTAACATACATTATTATGAGAGACTTCACTAAACAGACTATTGCTCTGCTAGCTAACTAGCATCCTATAGAGTCGATCAGCTATAAAACAACTACTATTAAGATCGTCACATACTATTAGATACGTCGGCGCGATACATAACATTCTTATTTTAAAAGTCTGTAGTCTACGATGGACATTTATTAATAACTAGGCCTATACCCATGATCATCTAATCTTATAATTATAGAGCCTGTATAGCCATATCTAAAGGTACAAACATATATTCTATCGTGGTAGCTCTTAGTTCAGTTCTTCATTTTTATTGGAGGCACCAGACCTGTAGTCATGCATCCTTTATAGAGTGTTCAGGCTCTGTAACATGAACCCATTATCTATTATTATAGACTGCCACTAAAACTTATATTATGGTAGATTAGCAGCCTATCATGCTTCTATTATTAACTGCTTCTATAAACATGACATTATCTATTTATAGAGCTCTGTAGCCCTACTAAACACTGACATGGTATCTAGTATTTAGATCTCGTTCAGCCTATAAACATAGACATTATCTAGTTTATTAAAAGCTCGTGCTCAGTCATAAACATGACATTATCTATTATTCATAGAATCTGTTCGCCATAAAACATACATTATCATATATTTATAGATCTCATGTTCAGCCTATAAACATGACATTATCTATTATTATAAAGCTCTGCTCAGACTATAAACAAACACTTATTTATTAAAAGAATTTAAGAGCTCTGTTCAGCTAAAACACTGACATGATCTATTATTTATAGAGCTGTGTTCAGCGCTCAAAACACGACATTATCTCATTATTATGGAGATTCTGCTCAGCCTATAAAACATTTGATATTTATTGTAGAGCTTGCTCAGGCCCTGTAAACATGACATGTATATTCTATTATTTATAGAGCTCTTGTCTCAGCCCTAAAGACATTATCTTAGATTATTGAGAGCTTCTGTCCAGCCTGTAAACATGACATTATCTATTATTATAGAGCTCTGTTCAGCCTTAACAACATGACATTATCTATTATATAGAGCTCTTGTTAGCCTTAACAAATGACATTATCTATATTATAGAGCTTCGCATCAGCCTTATAACATGACATTCAGAGTGCTATATATCGGACTTTGTTCAGGCCTATAAACTGAATTAATTGTTTTAAATTCTCACCAAGTTTATTTTTAACAGCAATGTTACTGAGAGAATAGTCTTGATGTAACCAAACGGAAGAACACGGTTTTCATCATGTTGCCGCTTTCATTGCCGTCTCTGTGTTAACCTAAATACTCTGTTTGTCTTGGCGGGAGAGCACCAGACTTGCTCACTCTGACAGCGGGAGAGTCCCTTCAGCAGAGCACCAACACAGAAGACCCCAACCAGCAGGCAAAACACACCATGTCCCTCTGTGCAAAGACAGTTTTACTAAAGTTAGGCAACCCTGAAAGCGGCAATGAGATATACACAGTCTAGGAGATGAAGCCTCCCTACGCAACTGCCTCCCAAATGTGAGAAGAGTTTAGCCTGGAGAGGGAACCTGGAAAAACACCAATGAGAAAATCACACAGAAGGGAGGAAGACTTTCCACTGCTCCCAATGTGGAAAGAGTTTTCCCAAGTCAGGGTCCCTGAAAATGCATGAGAGAATACACACAGGAGAGGAAGCGTACCACTGTTCTATTGTGAAAAGAGTTTTAGGTGGTGTAGTGACCCTGAAAAGCATGGAGAATACCCACCACCGGAGCAAAAGCCCTACCAATGCTCCCTTGTGTGGAAAGAGTTTTACCCAGTTAGGAGGCCTGAATAGACATGACAGGACACATCAAGGAGGAGATAAGACTACCACTGCTCCCCACTGTGGAAAGAGATTTAACCGGTTAAGACATCTGAATAACGCATGAAGAATACATACCAGGAGGAAGACCTACCCACTGCTCTCATTGTGAGAAGCACATTTTCCCAGTCAGAGGACCTGAAAGCACATGAAGAGAATAGAGAGGCTGTGTTCGACTTGTGTTTTCTGACTGCAGAATTTGTGTTTTTGTTATGGGCCATGTCCAGACTCACCTTTTTCACTTTACAATGTATGCCAAGAAAAAAACATTGATTGCAAAGTTTAACAACAATACACCTACTGTACCAGTCAAAGGTTTGGACAACACCTACTCATTCAAGGGTTTTTCTTTATTTTTACTATTTTTCTACACTGGTAGAATAATAATGAAGACATCAAACGATGAAATAACACATGGAATCATGTAATATAACAATAAAGTGTTAAACAAAATCAAATATATGTTCGATTCTTCAAAGTAGCCACACTGCCTTGATGACAGCATTGAGATCTGGCATTCTCTCAACCCAGCTTCACCTGGAATGATTTTCCAACGGTCTTGAGGCGTTCCCACATATGCTGAGCACTTGTTGGCTGCTTTTTTTTCCTTCACTCTGCCGTCAACTCATCCCAACACCGTTTCTCAATTGGGTATGAGGTGGGTGATTGTGGAGGCCAGGTTATTGATGCAGCGCTCTATCACTCTCCTTCTTGGTCAAATCAGCCCTTCCACAGCCTGAAGGTGTGTGTTTGGGGTCAATTGGCTCTGTTGAAAAGATACAAATGATATCCACTAAATAAATCACTGACAGGTGTCACCCAGCAACAGCACCTCACACCTCAAGCTTCAGGTAAGAAACACACAATGCGGCAGATCATTCCTGTGGGCAAGCCTAACTCCCGTGCATCTCCACATTTGGACTCATCAGACCAAAAGACAGATTCACCGTCAATGTCCACTTGCTTTGTGTTTCTTGGCCCAACAAGTCTCTTCTTCTTATGTGGTCTGTCCTTTAGTTGTGATTTCTTTGCAGCAATTCGACCATGAAGATCCTGATTTCGGCAAATTCTCCGCTGAACAGTTGCATCGTTTGAGATGTGTCTATTAACTTGAACTCTGTGAAGCATTTTATTTGGGCTGCAATTTCTGAGGGCTGTAACCTAATGAAGCTTATCCTCATGCAGCAAAGGACGGTAACTCTGGGTCTCTCCTTCCTGTGGCGGTCCCTGCCAATGAGAGGCCAGTTTCATCATAGCGGCTTTGCGTGTTTTTGCGACTGACTTGAAGTTTCCAAAGTTCTTGAACATTTTCCCCGTTGACTGACCATGTCTGCAAAGTATGATGGACTGTCCGTTTCTCATTGCTTTTTGAGCCGTTCTTACCACTAATATAGTGGGCTTGTCTCTTTACCAAATATCTTTATTTATACCACCCCGTGGCTTTGTCCACTAACACAACCAGTGGTTCAAACTGATTAAGAAGGGAAGAAATTCCACACAAATTAAACTTATAACAGGCAACACCTGTGTTAATTAAATGCATTCCGGTGACTACTCATGAAGCTGGTTGAGATAATGCTATGAGTGGTGCAAAGTTTGTCAGCAAAGCAACAGGGTGGCTACTTTGAAGAGTCCTAAAATATAAATTAATCTTGATGCTGTTAAGCACTTTTTTGCGGTTGACGTATATGATTCCATTATGTGTCGTATTTCCCTGAGTTTTGATGTCTCTAATTATATTCTACAATGGTATAGTGAAATAGACAAAAAAATATAACAAATAAGAAAACCCTTGAATGAGGAGCGGTGTTGTCCCAACCTTTTGATTGGTGCTGTACAGTTTAGTTGTCTTTTATCAGCACCTTAGAGCTTATTTTCTGATATTACTCTGACATGTTGACTGCGATGAATCACGAAATTGCTTTAATGTAGATGTTTTAGTTCTGGTGTGAAGTTTGTTTTAAATTTTCTCTCATTAAAAATTCCGAACTTATTAACACATGCTTCTCTTTATACATCTCAATATAACTATTATTTAATTCAATACTTACATAAAATAAAATACATATTTTCCTTACTGCTGTTGTCTCCATCCAGTCAGCAGATGGCGATCTTTCAGGTGATGCTGCTAGCGTGACGTATAATCAAGTGGACGGGCACGCTTCCTCAACAACAGGCAGCTAGTCAGCATCTCCTGTAGCTTGCTAGCCAACGTAGCCGAAACATTCAAGCTCTGTATACGCTTTCCGATGTAAAATAGCCACTTTTGTTGTAATTACACTTGTCGTATAGGTAGTTACCACTTTACTTTCATATTTACGTTGCTAGTAACTATCTGATATAGCTAAAATAGCATTAGCCTAGTGCTAGGCTAACTAGCTACGCTAACATCCGCAACCATGAGCTCACTAAGCTACTTCCCCCTGGGTAAGAGAGACTGTTAAAAAGGAAGTAAAGGGTGCCTGATGTTACTGTGAAGAAGAGGAGATGTTACTGTGCAAGGAGGAAGATGTTACTGTGAAAGCAAGAGGAAGATGTTACTGTGAAAGAGAGAGGACTGATGTTACTGTGAAAGAAGAGGAAGATGTTATGTGAAAGAGAGGATCGCCATTGATAAGAGTGAAAGAGGAGGAGGAGGAGATGACTGTCCACGGTGAAAGAAGAGGAAGAAGTGTTTGGAGTAAAGGAGGAAGGAGAGGAGGAGGGGGAGATGACCATCACATTGAGGAAGGAGAGGAGGGGAGAAATGACTGTCACATTGGAGGAAGGAGAGGAGGGGGAGATGACTGTCACATTGGAGGAGGAGAGGAGGGCGATGACTGTCACATTGGAGGAAGGAGAGGAGAGGGGGAGATGACTGTCACATTGGAGGAAGGAGAGGAGGAGGGCCAGGAGATCTGATTAACACATGAGTGAGTACTGTCTAACAAGGACACAACTATGCCGTTGTTAAACCCATGTGTGGTTTTAAAGGGCCATTCTACTGAAGTTTTACACGTGGTATGATGTTTAGTACAGTAGGAATTGTTCAAACTACGCTGTGAACGGGGCTCTCCAACCCTGTTCCTGGAGAGACACCCTCCTGTAGGTTGCTGGCTCCAACTCCGCCTCTAGTTTAGATCACTGTAATAACATACCATAGAAATACCATGAAATAAGAATGAATAGAACGGGCTTGGAAGGTCCAACCCTGGCAATTGACTGGTAAAACTCATAGGTGCACTCACAATGTCTGCCTTGTATTGTGATGCAATCATTTCCATGGTGTTTTAGAATGTTCTATCAACTGATGCTGGATTGCCATGGTAATGTAGAATGTTCATTTACTGATGCTGGATTGCCATTGTAATGTAGAATGTTCATTTAACTGATGCTGGATTGCCATTGTAATGTAGAATGTTCATTTAACGGTGCTGGATTGCCATGGTAATGTAGAATGTTCATTTAACTGATGCTGGATTGCCATGGTAATGTAGAATGTTTTTTACGGATGCTGGATTGCCATGGTAATGTAGAATTGTTCATTTAACTAATGCTGGATTGCCATGGTAATGTAGAATGTTTTTAACGGATGCTGGATTGCCATGGTAATGTAGAATGTTCATTTTAACTGTGCTGGATTGCCATGGTAATGTAGAATGTTCATTTAGCTGATGCTGGATTGCCATGGTAATGTAAAATGTTCATTTAACTGATGTGGCTCATGCCA
>NC_036871.1:32474733-32477578 GCF_002910315.2 Salvelinus sp. IW2-2015 | reverse complement strand
AGACGCATACCCACTGCTCTCATTGTGAAAGACATTTTCCCAGTCAGAGGACCTGAAACACATGAAGAGAATAGAGAGGCTGTGTTCCGACTTGTGTTTTTGACTGCAGAATTTAGTTGTGTATGGGTCCATTCATGTCCGAGACTCACCTTTTTCACTTAAAATGTATGCCAAGAAAAAAAACATTGATTGCAAAGTTAACAACAATACACCTACTGTACCAGTCAAAAGTTTGGACACACCTACTCATTCAAGGGTTTTTCTTATTTTTACTATTTTCTACACTGGTAGAATAATAATGAAGACACAAAGCTATGAAATAACACACATGAATCATGTAATAAACAATAAAGTGTTAACAAAATCAATGATATTATTCGATTTTTTCAAAGTAGCCACACTGCCTTGATGACAAGCTTTGACACACTCTATGGCATTCCTCACCCAGCTTCACCTGGAATGATTTTCCAACGGTCTTGAAAGGCGTTCCCACATATGCTGAGCAACTTGTTGGCTGCTTTTCTTTCCTTCACTCTGCCGTCCAACTCATCCCAAACCGTCTCAATTGGGTTAGGTCGGGGTGATTGTGGGAACGTGAGGCCAAAAGAGGCTCGGTCAATCAAAGGGTCAATCTGGAACAATAGTTAAAAGTGCATGGCTAACCGCTTTAATCCAAATCAACACTCTTCTCGAATGTCAAAATAGCCACCTATACAGCCAGCCTTTTTGATGTTGACCTTAACACACTTTGATTGTTATACAAGCCCGCCCTGAATCGCTGATGTGTGTTATATCAAAGCTGTTGATGTACTTTCCAATTAGTATTCTACAGTGTAGAAAATAGTAAAAAAAATAAAGGAAAAAACCCTTGAATGAGTTTTTTTGATGGTGCAATGTCCTGTTGAAAAAAAACAAATGGAATGTCATTTTTTGTAATGTCAGTTGAGTTTACTCAACAAATCACAGCACAGATTGAAGGGTACACTTCCTACTYTTACTTCCTGRCATGGGTACACTCAAAATGGCTGCCACTCCACCCATTCTGCCAGAATTCCCCAAACTCGGTCCTCAGTACACCAAGGGGTAAACGTTTCGTTTTTTGCCCTTAACACTACACAGCTGATTCAATGTTTGATGACTAGTTGATTTGAATTAGCTGTGTAGTGCTGGGGGGGGGGGGGACAAAACGTGCACCCCTTGGGGTTCTGAGGACAGAGTGTGGGAAACCCTACATTATGCCGTCATTGACTTGAATACAGATGCCCTTTCTATTCATTCCTGTTTCTATCTTCCATACAGGGTTCTAGCTTAATGAGTCCAGAATAAGGTTCCACCACAACGTCGAGTCACTATAAGTCCGTCCTTGTAAAAAGGTCAGATCTTTAATTCCTTGTACCTGTGTTCTGTCCTGTGTAATTGCGTGCCTTTCWTTGTTCTCTGAAATCCGTAGCTTTTAATAAAAGTACTATTTAAATGCGACCTCTGMCGAGGGGTCGTGGTTTCTAAACGGAGAAGGAGCAGCCCGTCATTGCACTGCAGATTTGTTTTGGCAAGGGATGCATAAATGATGGATTCCAACTGCCAACTGTGTAACAATCAGGACAAACACAGGTACACAGTAGAATCCAACTGCCAACTGTGTAACAATCAGGACAAGCGACAAACAGAGGTACACAGTAGAATCCAACTGCCAACTGTGTGACAATCAGGACAAACACAGGTACACAGTAGAATCCAACTGACAACTGTGTGACAATCAGGCCTTCCACGACACTGAGTCACTATAAGTCCAGAGAGGGTGCCTCCACTACACCTGAGTCAACTATAAGTCCCAGAAGAGGGTGCCTCCACTACACTGAGTCACTATAAGGCCAGAAGAGGGTGCCGCCACGACACTGAGTCACTATACAGTCCAGAAGAGGGTGCCTCCACTACACTGAGTCACTATAAGTCCAGAAAGAGGGTGCCTCCACTACACTGAGTCACTATACGTCAGAAGAAGGGTGCCTCCACGACACTTGAGTCACTATAAGTCCAGACTTTGTAAAAATGTCAGCTCTATATCAATGCAGTTTATTCCACTCCTCGTACCTAATGTTGTCTCTGTGTAAATGCTGCACTGTTTTTTTGCAAAAAATCGTAGTTTTTAATCAAAGCACATTTGTGACGTCTTGTCCATTGTTGTCCACAATGAGTAGGAAGTAAGGACTGCAAGCCGTGCTCTAACACTCGATATTTTATAAAATATCCATTCTTTAACACCTACTGTGTGTGCAGTTGATTCTAATGTGTGACCTGTGCCTTGTCGCTTGTCCTGATTGTTAAACAGTTGGCAGTTGGAATCTACTGTGTACCCTGTGCTTGGTCGGCATGTCGATTGTTAAACAGTTGGGCAGTTGGAATCTACTGCTGTACCGGGGCTTTCCTGATTGTTAACCACAGGTTGTCAGTTGGATTCTTACTGTGTACCTGTGGTGTCCTGATTGTCGCAGCAGTTGTCAGTTGGATTCTAACTGTGTACCTGTGTTGGTTCTGTATTGTTAACAGTTGTCAGTTGATTCTACTGTGCCTGGTGTTGTGTCCTGATTTGTTACAAGTTCGGCAGTCTGGATTTCTACTGTGTACTGTGCTTGTCCTGATTGTTCAGCACAGTTGCGCAGTTGGTATTCTAACTGTGTACCTGCTGTTTGTCGGCGTTGGGTCCTGATTGCTTACACAGTTGGCTAGTTGATTCTATCGTTGGTACCTCTGCTTGTCCTGATTGTCCAGCAGCCCAGTTGGTTCTACTGTAACCGTTTGTTCTGAGTCACACCAGTGCAGATTCTACTGTGTACCTGTGTGTGTC
>NC_036871.1:32459599-32472220 GCF_002910315.2 Salvelinus sp. IW2-2015 | reverse complement strand
ACAACAGTGTAGTAGACCTCAACAGTGAAATGCTGAATACAACAGGTGTGACTTACAGTGAAATGCCTGATACACAGGTGCTAGTAGACCTTCGTGAAATGCTGAATACAAAGGTTGTAGTAGACCTTAGTGAAATGCTGAATACAACAGGTGTTGTAGACCTTAGCAGTGGAAATGCTGAATACAACAGGTGTAGTAGACCTTAAGTGGAAATGTGAATACAACAGGTGTTGTAGACCTTACAGTGAAATGCTGAATACAACAGGTGTTGTAGACCTTACAGTGAAATGCTTACTTACTTATTTTTGCCCGCAATACGGTTCAGCCCTCAGTAGTCCTGTTCTGTCAGCTTGTTGGCCCACCACTTTGCGGCTGAGCCGTTGTTGCTCAGACGTTTCCACTTCACATAACAGCACGTTAGTTGACCGGGGAGCTCTAGAAGGGCAGAAATTTGACGAACTGACTGATGGAAAGGTGGCATCTTATGACGGTTCCATGTTGAGTCCACGTTGAAGTCACTAGTTTAAACTGTTCTAGCGAATGTTGATTTTTAGCAATCTGTACCAGACTGGGCAGGTTTCAAGTTTGGCTATCTAGCTATAAAGTTATCTAGCTAGCTAACATTAGCATAGAGACAGGCTAACGTGACTTGCCAGTCAATTAGCCACCAACAGGATACATTGATCAGCTAATGCAGTGGTTACAACCTTTTGGATCACGAGTAACGAGTTGGATGCTTTCACGTGCTTTGAACTCGTTGAGAAACTCTGATTGGCTATGAGTAACGAGTTGGACGCTTTCACGTGCTTGAACTCGTTGAGAAAGCTTGATTGCTAATGAGTACGAGTTGGGACGCTTACACGTGCTTTGACCTCGTTGAGAAAACGCCGATTGGCTAACGAGTAACGAGTTGGATGGACGCTTTCACGTGCTTTGAACTCGTTGAGAAACTCTGATTGGCTAACGAGTAACGAGTTGGACGCTTTCACGTGCTTTGAACTCGTTGAGAAACGCCTATTGGCTAATGGCAAACAAGCCGTGTCAACCATAATCTAAAAGTACAGCTATGATGCAAGCAAATTTATAGTGTTCAAAAAACCATACTAATAGATTGCTTTTTGTAAAAAAAAAAAAAAATATTATTGTTGCATTTAACTTCCTGAAGATGCTGTTATCAAGGTCATTTCTTTAGTACAGTGGTCACCAACCTCACTTTCCCGAGTCAAAATGCAAGCCGAGACCTACCACTCAGATTTAGTTTTTAAACATGACTTAAAAAAAACGTAAACCTATGCAACATTAACCAATTTAAAACAGTTCTGTAACAAAGAGGTTTGTGCAGTGGGCTATATACCCAATACATTGACACTGCGTATTGGTTCTGCTTGAATTGTCCTGCCAATGTTCTTCTTCTCAGATCATTTTGACCTAGGAATGACAAGGGACCGTCTCCTAAAGTTGATTCAGCTGCGGGATCGGGGCACCACCAGTACAGAGCTTGCTCAGGAATGGCAGCAGGCAGGTGTGAGTGCATCTGCACGCACAGTGAGGCAAATACTTTTGGAGGACGGCCTGTTGTCAAGAAGGGCAGCAAAGAAGCCACTTCTCTCCAGGAAAAACATCAGGGACAGACTGATATTCTGCAAAAGGTCCAGGGATTGGACAGCTGAGGACTGGGGTAAAGTCATTTTCTCTGATGAATCCCCTTTCCGATTGTATGGGGCATCCGGAAAAAAACTTGTCCCGAGAAGACAAGGTGAGCGCTACCATCAGTCCTGTGTCATGCCAACAGTAAAGCATCCTGAGACCGTTCATGTGTGGGGTTGCTTCTTAGCCAAGGGAGTGGGCTCACTCACAATTTTGCCTAAGAACACAGCCATGAATAAAGAATGGTACCAACACATCCTCCGAGAGCAACTTCTCCCAACCATCCAGYAACAGTTTGGTGACGAACAATGCATTTTCCAGCATGATGGAGCACCTTGCCATAAGGCAAAAGTGATCATTAAGTGGCTCGGGGAACAAAACATCGATATTTTGGCTCCATGGCCAGGAAACTCCCCAGACCTTAATCCCATTGAGAACTTGTGGTCAATCCTCAAGAGGCCGGGTGGACAAACAAAAACCCACAAATTATGACAAACTCCAAGCATTGATTTGCAAGAATGGGCTGCCATCAGTCAGGATGTGGCCCAGAAGTTAATTGACAGCAGCGCAGAGCAGATTGCAGAGGTCTTGTTAAAAGAAGGGTCAACATTGCATAATTGACTCTTTGCATCAACTTCATGTAATTGCAATAAAACCTTTGACACTTATGAAATGCTTGTAATTATACTCAGTATTCCATAGTAATATCTGACAAAAATATCTAAGACACTGAAGCAGCAAACTTTGTGGAAATTAATATTTGTGTCATTCTCAAAACTTTTGGCACACCTGTACAGCTGTGTATCGTCCTCATAGCGTGAAAGTATACATTGTGTTTCCGAATGAATACACAAGAGGTAAAATATATAGTGAAAACAATAGTGGTCCTAAAACCGAACCTTGAGGAACACCAAAACTTACAGTTGATTTGTCAGAGGACAAACCATCCACAGAGACAAATTCTCAACTTAAACATCAACTTACTCATGAAAAGCTGCTCTTTAATATTCTATTGAGTCTCTGTGGTCATGGTTTAAAACCAAAAATATTGAGGATACTGTACAGATATCTGAGCTATCTGATTGGTCAGCGGTAGGTCTGTGGGTGCACTTGATTTGCTCTCTGGTGTTCCACTGTCTACCGGACTTTATTTCTTTGTTCCATGGGCTACCAAAATGCCGCAGCCGTAAACGCGGTAGACGAGGTGGAGTCGTAGTGAAATTGAGGCGAAGAAAAACCAAACGGCCCTCTCCTAATTTCTATTGGCTAAATGTCCAGTTGGAGAATAAGATGGATGAGCTTTGTTCGAGAGTCTCCCATCACAGAGACTTGAAAAGCTGAACTATTTTTGTATGTGGGGCTCCTGAGTGGCGCAGCGGTCTAAGGCACTACAGTCCTGGTTCGATTCCAGGCTGTGTCACAGCGGTCTAAGGCACTGCTACTCAGTGCTAGAGGCATCACTGCAGTCCCTGGTTCGGATCCAGGCTGACTCAATCCGGCCGTGATTGGCAGCGTGCAATTGGCCCAGCGTCGTCTGGGTTTGGCTGGGGTAGACCGTCACTGTAAATAAGAATTTGTTCTTAACTGACTTGCCTAGTTAAATAAAGGTTAAATAAAATATAAAAATAAATACTGAAATGTGGCTGGATGATAACGCTTACACGTGGTACTCGGTGGATTCTCCATACAGCAGCAGGATGGTTACATGTGGTCTGCGGTTGTGAGGCCGGTTGGACGTACTGCCAAATACTGTGAAATGATGTTGGGGAGCAGGTTATGGTAGAGAAATTAACAATAAATTATCTGATAAATTATCAGGCAACAGCTCTGGTGGACATTCCTGCAGACAGCATGCCAACTGCAGGCTCCCTCAACATCTGTGGCATCATGTTGTTTGACAAAACGGCACATTTTAGAGCAGCCTTTTATTGTCCCCAGTTCAAGGTGCACCTGTGTAATGATCATGTTGTTTAATCAGCTTTTTGATAAAAAAAAAACCTGGATGGATTATTTTGGCAAAATAGAAATGCTCCCTAACAGGGAAGTAAACAAATAAGCTTTTTGTGCGTATGGAACATGGGACCAACACTTTACGTGTCACATTAACATTTGTGTTAAGTGAAATGAAATACATTTATGCTGTTGAAATGCTGTGCACAGTTGTACTGCAATATAGTGCTTCAAAAATCTATAAACTTCGCTTGTTGTTGCAGGACGACTATTATTTTGAAAAAAATAGATCCGCCTTTCTGCAGCCATTTCATGATCTGCTACCAGCAGAGTGGTAACGTGAAGGAAATGGTTTCAATGGAACGGATGTGAAGGCGGAGTCTGTCTTTTCTTTCGGGACTTTAGGCTGAGAGTCGTAGGTTAGAATATAACGATACCTCCCAAATCTACAATTCAACAGACTAGGGATAAACATCTCATCTGGTTAATTTGGCCTGAACTCTGCAAACGACCGACCGTAAACAATGAATCAGGTGAGTTAGATACATGTAAAATATATATATAAAAACACGATGGCGGGAACGAACGACGTAACACGTTTCCTGGAGCTCCGTCAGGTGGTGACACACTCTTTAATTTAGAGCACAGTTTAATTTATTGTTGAATTAATTTTGCTTTACTAAGTATTGTTTACATAGTTTAATATCTCGTTGCTCTCCCGAACGGTAATAATGGCCGTGAATTGCTGAATGGAAGACTGCTTAAGTAGGCCGCAGCAAAGCCTTGGATTTTCCTGAACGAGCTACCAACTGGAGAGCCGGGCATATGTCAGGAGCAGACATATGCCCGGCTCTCCAGTCGGTAGCTCGTTTAAGAAAATCCAAGGTTTTGCTGCGGCCTACAGTTAAGTTAATTTGGTCGCAGAATATCAGAATCAATGTTTTTCATCTCTCTTCTCTTCATAACATTTAAATAAAATAAAATGTATAATCGTTGTAAACGCGACTTGACATAGGAATTGTATTTGTTGGACAGTCTGGTTATAAACTATGAAATAACACATATGGAATCATGTAGTAAACAAACCACTTTACTGAATTTTTAAGCAAATATGTAATGAAAACACATAAAGGCTTCATAATTCATAAAGACCTACTGTAGTATATTATAATTAGTCTGAATGGACAGACCTACTGTAGTATACTATAATTAGCCTGAATGGATAGACCTACTGTAGTATATTATAATTAGTCTGGTTTGTATTTAGTATGGATCCCCATTAGTTGCTGCCAAAGCTTTTAACAAAAATAAAAACATTACATAACATTTCACAGCAGATTTCACATTGTGTTCCCTCTGGCCGCTACTATTCTACAAATCTACAACCCAAATAAATCCCTGTGTACTTGTGTGTGTATATAGTGCGTATGTTGTCATGTGTGTGTCTCTTCACAGTCCCCGCTGTTCCATAAGTTGTATTTTTAATGTTTTTAAAATCTGGTTCTCCTGCTGAGTTACTTCATGCCTCTATGTAGTACTTTGCTCCTCACATAGTCTGTTCTGGACTTGGGGACTGTGAAGAGACCTCTTGTGGCATGTCTTGTGGGGTATGCATGGGTATCCGAGCTGTGTGCCAGTAGTTCAGCTTGTCAACACCTCTCACAAATACAAGCAGTGATGCATCTCTCCTCTACTTTGAGCCAGGAGAGATTGACATGCATATCATTAATGTTAGCTCACTGTGTACATTTAAGGGCCAGCCGTGCTGCTCTGTTCTGAGTCAATTGTAATTTTCCTAAGTTCCTCTTTGTGGCACCTGACCACATGACTGGACAGCAGTCCAGATGCAACAAAACTAGGGCCCGTAGGACCTGCCTTGTTGATTGCGTTGTTAAGGCAGAGCAGCGCTTTATTATGGACAGACCTCTCCCCATCTTAGCTGTTGTTGTATCAATATGTTTTGACCCTAACAGTTTACAATCATGGGTTACTTCTAACAGTTTAGTCTCCTCAACATGATTAAGTTACACATTATTCATTACAATAATTGGTTTAGAGTTTAACATTTAGGGAATGATTTGTCTGAAATACATTACTTTTAGTTTTTTAAATATTTAGTACTACTTTATTACTTGCCACCCAATTTAAAACTGACTGCAGCTCTTTTAAGTGTAGCGGCGATTTCAATTCCCGTTGGTAGCGGACGTGAGTAGTGTTGAGTCATCAGCATACATAGACACACAGGCTTTACTCGGAGCCAGTGGCAGGTCATTAGTAAAGACTGAAAAAACGAAGGGGCCTAGACAACTGCCTTGGGGAATTCCGAATTCTACCTGGATTATGTTGGGGAGGCTTCCATTAAAGAACACTCTGTGTTCTGTTAGACAGAACTCTCGATCCTTAACAGGCTTTTCCCAGCAGCAGATTGATTGATAATGGCAAAAGCTGCACTGAAGTCTAATATAACAGCTCCCACAAGCTTCTTATCGTCAATTTGTTTCAGTCACTTGTGTAAGTGCTGTACATGTTGAGTGCCCCTCCCTGTAAGCGTGCTGAAAGTCAGTTGTGAATTTGTTTTCTGTGAAATGGCATTGTATCTGGTCAAACAAATAATAATCCAGGAGTTTACTAAGGGTTGGTAGCAGGCTGATTGGTCGGCTGTTTGAGCCAGTAATGGATGCTTTACTATTCTCAGGTATCGGAATGACGTTTACTTCCCTCCAGGCCCGAGGGAACTCTACGGACAATTCCTTTGACCTCGTGGCTTGGTTTTTGCTCTGACATGCACTGTCAACTGTGGGACCTTTTATATATAGACAGGTGTGTGCAATTCCAAATCATGTCCAGTCAATTGAATTTACCAAAAGTGGACTCTAATCAAGTTGTAGAAACATCTCAGGGATGATCGATGGAAACAAGATGCTCTTGAGCTCAATTTCGAGTCTCATAACAAAGGGTCTGTATACTTATAAGGTATTTGTTTAAAAAAAATTATACTTTTGCAAACATTTCTAAAAAAACAGTTTTTGCTTTGTCATTATGGGGTATTGTGTGTAGATGAGGAAAACATTTTAATTTCGTCAATTTTTGAATAAGGCTGTAACGTAACAAAATGTGGAAAATTCAAGGGGTCTGAATACTTTCTGAATTTGTCGGTCGTCTAGTAGCCAGCTAGTGGGGACACTTGTAAACATTACTGCTAGGTCGTTCCAGCTCTTATTTTAGTTACAAGCTAGCCACATTTGGAGCTAGCTACTAACTACCTAACCTACAGATAATTAGGCTATCAGAAAAACAGGTCAATGGTAGCTAGCCAGCATAGCATAGCATAGTCCCGTGTGGCTCAGTTGGTAAAGCATGGCGCTTGCAACGTCAGGGTTGTGGGTTCATTCCCCACGGGGGGGACCAGGATGAATATGTATGAACTTTCCAATTTGTAAGTCGCTCTGGATAAGAGCGTCTGCTAAATGACTTAAATGTAAATGTAATAGTTACAGGTACTATTATGCTTGAAACATCTTTGGAACCAATTATCCACAGTTGTGAATAGTTACCTGGCTGGCTAGCTTTATTGGTCCATGGAGTAGGTTAGCTGGTATTACTGCAGTATTACCACTAAACTCTGTACTCATCCTTGATCATTCCATTCTGTTGCAGAAGAGGGAGGAGGAGAGTGAAGGGTCCTCCTCCTGGCTTGTTGGTTACAAATCGCAGAGTTGTGGGCTGTGCCAGAAACTATAATGGCTGTACACACAGAGGAAGGTGGAGAAGTGCACCCCCGATTTTAATCAATTATTAGTCGGTTTTCATTGGTTGGAACTAAACTAGCATTTCTGCACTAGGACAGGAATTAGGTAGAAATAGTGGCTGCAACTTCCTCTGGAGGAGGGGTCCTTTAATATTTCAGGTAACCTCATCAACTTCCTCTGGAGGAGGGGTCCTTTAATATTTCAGCTAACCTCATCAACTTCCTCTGTAGGAGGGGGTCCTTTAATATTTGCCTTTTTAAACGGGATTGGAATAATTTTAGTGTTTTAAATTACTGACATGGGTTAACACCTTCTCAAAGCAACTATGATGATGATGCAGAGGTTGTTGTTTGTGCCCTTCTCAAGTCCTCGGGGTGTAAGAGCTATACATGGAGACACAGTTCCCGTAATGCAACACTAGACTATAATAGGACATCAGGAACAACTCCGAGGAACCGTTCTCTGGACCAAGGTTTAATAGTTGAAGACTTATTTTAGATCATTATTGTTTTGTACCAATATGACAACACTCCTACTCTCTTTTTGGGTTAACAGGAAACATCTGTCCCGTCCTCTCTCTCCCTCCAACCCTCTTCCCCCCTTCCCCTCCCGGTAACCCCGGGTCGTACCTCTCCCGGTAACACCTTACTGCTGGGTCTGAAGAGGCTGTCTGTGCTGCTGGTCGACTGCAGGAAAACACCAGAGCTAAGTGGGTTCATGCTGTTATATAAATGTATTTTGGTACACTCCCTGAATGTCATTAATTACCACTAAATACAATCTGTTTAAAGACGTAGATTTAAAAAAGAATTCACCTTTATTTAACCAGGTTGCCATGATGTCATAATGATAGTTTAACCAGGTAGGGCCATGATGTCATAATGATAGTTTAACCAGGGTGGCCATGATGTCATAATGAATAGTTTAACCAGGGTGGCCATGATGTCATAATGATAGTTTAACCAGGTAGGCTAGTTGAGAACAAGTTCTCATTTACAACTGCGACCTGGCCAAGATAAAGCAAAGCAGTGCGACACATACAACAACACAGAGTTACACATGGAATAAACAAGTGTACAGTCAATAACACAATAGAAAAAAAGGTATATTTACAGTGTGCAAATGGCGTGAGAAGGTAAGGCAATAAATAGGCCATAGTAGCGAAGTAATTACAATTTAGCAAATTGACACTGGAGTGATTGATGAGCAGATGGTGATGTGCAAGTAGAAATACTGGTGTGCAAAAGAGCAGAAAAGTAAATAAAAACAATATGGGGATGAGGTAGGTAGATTGGGTGGGCTATTTACAGATGGGCTATGTACAGCTGCAGCAATCGGTTAGCTGCTCAGATAGCTGATGTTTAAAGTTAGTGAGGGAAATATAAGACTCCAGCTTCAGCGATTTTTGCAATTCGTTCCAGTCACTGGCAGCAGAGAACTGGAAGGAAAGGCGGCCAAAGGAGGTATTGGCTTTGGGGATGACCAGTGAGATATACCTCCTGGAGCGCGTGCTACGGGTGGGTGTTGCTATGATGACTAGTGAGCTAAGGCGGAGCTTTACCTAGCAAAGACTTATAGATGACCTGGAGCCAGTGGGTCTGGCGACGAATATGTAGCGAGGGCCAGCCGACTAGAGCATACAGGTCGTAGTGGTGGGTGGTATAAGGGGCTTTGGTGACAAAGTGAAGGAGTCTTTGTTGCGAAGTAGGAAGCCAATTCTAGATTTAATTTATCATTACAAGCACTCCCTCACCCTTGGATGCATTGACAATTTGAAGATTTAATAAGATTTTACATTGAAGATTTGAATGCTTAAATTCGGTTACAAGAGTGTGAAAAGCTGGGCCTAAATCTGTCTTCGATATGAAGGAACCATAACTGTCTGCCTTTTGCTTCACAGGGGGCAGTCCTAACCGTCACTCTCTCAGTAGAAGGGGCTTGTCAACTTGGGAGGCTAAACATCATGATGCTGAGGAGGCAGAGAAAAGTCTCTCCAGATCAGAACACCTCAAGAAACACCAGCAGAGACCCACAAGGAAGAAATCTCACTGCTGCTCTGACTGTGGGAAGAGTTACACCTCTAAAGTAAACCTTAGAGGACACCAAGAGAATTCATACTGGAGAGAAACCTCACTGCTGCTGCCCAGTGTGGCGCGCAGCCTCTGCACTGGCCAGTGCACTAGAAGGACACATGCGGATTCACCTTGGAGAAACCGGTACCAGTGCGTCAGAATGTGGGCAGAGATTTAAAGACTCCAGTGGTTTACGGATACAGGAGAAAAACAACGGGCGAACCCCTGTTGCTCTGACTGCGGGAAGAGATTTGCTACATCCGGCTTTAAGCCAGCGGACTCACATGGGAGAGAGACCAGTTCCATGCTCTGAGTGTGGGAAGAGTTTCAACAAGGCTTCAGCACTGTCTGACACACAAACTAATAACACACAGGAGAAAAGCCTTACCACTGTGAGCAGTGGGGGAGCTTTTCCTCGGCTAAGTTATCAGAATACATCAGAGGATTCACACAGGGGAGAAACTTACCAATAGCGCTGACTGTGGGAAAAGCGTTTATGTGTTTCTTTAAGACGTCACCAGGCTAAGACATACTGGAGAGAAGCCCACCATGTACTGAAGTGTGGGAAGAGGGTTTGCTGTTAAGACTGGACTTTGCGACATAACAAAGTGCACACTGGAGAGAAAGGCTACCAATGTCCAGAGTGTGGCAGAAGCTAGGATCATCTCATTCTCCGGAGCAGCATAAGCGAACCACCTGGACAGCCCTTCACACTGCTCCACTGTAAATTGAGCTTTGCACTAATTCAGCCTGTACAAACACGCAGCGAATGTCACAGCCGGTGAACCACACAGCTGCAATGTTTGCCAGAGGAGTTTTGGACGGTCAGATCACCTGAAAATTCACATGCATATTCACACGGGAGAAAAGCCATACCACTGCTCTAAGTGCGAGCTGAGTTTCACTAACAACAGATCTCTGAAAGAACACGAGGTCAGACACACAGAAGAGAAACCTCACTGCTGCTCCCAGTGCGGTGCTAGTCTCTCRTCTGCCAGGGCACTGGAAGGACACATGCGGATTCACACTGGAGAGAAACCATACGAGTGCTCTGAATGTGGGCAGAAGTTTGCACARAGAYCCAGTCTTGGGAKACACKGAAMAYTACACACAGGAGAGAAARCTTATCAKTGCTCTGACTGCAAGAAGASCTTTRCAAGAKTTGGCTCTTTAAAGGCACATAAGTTCACACATTCAGAGAAGAAGATGTACRACTGCTCTCAGTGTGAGTCGAGCTGCACAACGCCAGMCGCATTGAAGAATCARCAGCTTATACACACTGGAGAGAAGCCTTACCACTGCTTCCACTGTGATAAGAGCTTCCTTTGGCAACAGTCTCTCAAAGAACACGAGCGTCTTCACAAGGGAGAGAAACCGTATTCTTGCTCAGACTGCGASAACAACTTTGCCACAATGGCAACCTTGCGAATTCACCAGCGAAGACACACAGGAGAGAGGCCATACCAATGCCCTTTCCCTGACTGTGGGAAGAGTTTTGCCCAGGCCAGCGCCTTGAAAGTTCACAAGAGAAGGCACACAGGAGAGAAGCCGCACCACTGTGATCAGTGTGGGATGAGTTTTGTCACGTCAGGTGACTTGCAATCTCACCAGCAAACTCACTCCAAAAAGAAGCCATACTGCTGCACAGAGTGTGGACTCAGTTTTTCTAGATCTGATTCCTTAAAGATTCACCAGAGAGTCCACACAGGAGAGAGGCCGTACAGCTGCTCAGAGTGTGACAAGAGTTACACTTTGAAGGYTCACCTTACTAGACACCAGCTGACACACACAGGAGAGAAACCTCACCCCTGCTCTGACTGTGGGAAGAGTTTTATTCTCTCAGGCACCTTAAAAACACATCAGTTAACACACACAGGAGAGAAGCCTTACCACTGTTTTGATTGCAAGAAGAGTTTTACCACTAAGGGTCAACTGACTGGACACCAGCAGAGACACACAGGAGAGAAACCTCACTACTGCTCCGAGTGCAGCAAGAGCTTCAAGTGTTCAATGGACCTGAGATGCCACGTTCAGCGCATACACAGTGGGACACCCTACCACTGCARCCTCTGTGAGCGCAGCTTCAGCTCCCCACAGCATCTGAAGTACCACCAGATGACACACACGGGAGAGAAACCATTCATATGCACCGACTGRGGAAAGAGATTCACTCAGGCRGGGGTTTTGACGTACCACAGGAGGATTCACACCGGAGAGAAACCTCACAGCTGTGATCAGTGTGACAAGAGTTTCAGTAAAAGGAGCAGTCTGCAYTCACACCAGCGGACACACACAGGAGAGAAGCCTTACAGCTGTGATGAATGTGGGAAGAGATTCACTAATTCAGGAACCCTGGTTTCGCACAAGAGAATACACACCTGAGAGAAATCTTACCACATACAGGAGCGAGGCCTAATGACTGTGCACAAGAGAACACACACTGATCAGACGTATTTTATGCCTGGAATTCAACATATTAATCTTGTAAAATGAGGAACCCACCCTAATATGACAACATATTACACTCCACGGGAACATCAAGGACACACAGTAACAACTGTGGAAACGTGACGCTTCCAGGTTGTCCTTCCCACATTCCCATAAGCTGAATGAACGGCTTCCAGGTTGTCCTTACAATTCCCATAAACTGATGAACGCTTCCAGGTTGTGCCTTTCCCAATTCCCATTAAGCTGATGAACGCGTTCCAGTTCCTTGACAATTCCCATAAACTGATGAACGCTTCCAGGGTGTCCTGACAATTCCCATAACTGATGAACGCTTCCAGGTTGTCCTGCCAATCCCAGTAAACTGAGAACGCTTCCAGGTTGTCCTTCCAATTCCCAAAACTGATGAACGCCCTGGTCCAGATGTTGTCCTTGCCAATTTCCCATAACTGATGAACGCTTCCAGTTGTCTTGGACCAATTCCATAACTGATGAACGCTTGCCAGTCTGTCCTTCCAATTCCCATAACTGATGCAACGCTTTCAGGTATGTCCTTACCAATTCCCATAACTGTATGAACGCTTCCAGGTTTCCTTCCAGATCCCATAAACTTGCTATGAACGCTTCCAGGGTGTGCCTTCCCAATTCCCATAACTGAATAGCTCCGTTGTCCTTGCAATTCCCATAACTGATGAACGCTTCCAGTTGTCCTTCCCAATTCCATAACTATTGAACGCTTCCAGGTTGTCTTACAATAT
>NC_036871.1:32421736-32458985 GCF_002910315.2 Salvelinus sp. IW2-2015 | reverse complement strand
ACTAGGGCCACCCACATGTAAATATATCCTACTAGGGCCACCCACATGTAAATGTATCCTACTAGGGCCACCCACATGTAAATGTATCCTACTAGGGCCACCCACATGTACATTTATCCTACTAGGGCCACCCACATGTAATGCACAAATGACTGTAAAGGCAACTGCAGACTAGGTTCTGTTTGCTTCTAGCAGAACTCGGCTAGGCTTAAGCTCACAACTGTGCTCACATACTTGCATAATAATAGCTAACTAGTTATTTAGTTGGACCTTGCTACCAAACTTTGACTTAGGCTACCAAACGAACAAAACGGCACCAAATGTGGTCATAATATATACGTGAAATGGCGTGCCACGTTTCAACTGGATAGTATGCGACGACTTTAAGTCACTTTGGATAAAAGCATCTAATAAATGTCATATATTATAATTGAATATTATTATGTAAAACATATGTATAAAATATCCCTACAGTAGGATCTGGTTTATTACCCAGGTGAATCGTGCTATTATCCAGTTGAACCCACACAGGGGTTAATTGTGCTATTATGGAGCTAAAAGATATACAGGTTAAACCCAATGAGTTTATCAAGTGAAACACTCCACATGGGTAAAGTCCTGATTATATGAAGTGACTGTCCTAGCTGGGGTGAACTCATGATTATGCATATCCCAGTGTGAGTCCAGCTCGTGACCTTGAGCTAATATTTATTCACTGGCCTCTAAGCTGAGATTGCATGGCCATCCGCTCCACTTCCCCCAGTGGCCCTGAAGGAGACCATACCAGTGAGTCAGGGATGGAAGGGAGAGGGATGAGGGTACGGCGCTGTGCCCCTCTCTACAGGAACACACACATGCACACACACGCAGGCAGGTAAACACAAACGCACATATGCACACGCGCATCAAATCAAATCAAATGTTATTGGTCACATACATGTGTTTAGCAGATGTTATTGCAAGTGTAGCGAAATGCATACGCAGACACACACGTACACACGGACACGCACACATGGAATACACACGGAAAAAATACACAAATGCTCAAATGCACACAAACAAATTCATGCAAAATTAACAGGGAAACATTCAAACACTGCTTCGGGACCCACTTTTTCCATTTCTCTCCAGTCTCTCTCTCTAAAATCCCATTGGCAAGGAGCAGTCCTCTTGGCAGTGACACACGGTGGCATGTGATCGATTTACCCTTTAAATGTACAGATGTGAAATACAGTAGGCCTCCGGTGGCCTTTTCCCGCGTTGCCACCTGCCCTGCTGCTAAAAATATGATGTGAAGTAGACATCATCAGAGTGGGCATTAGGAATAAAAAAACAACAAGCTCCACTAAGCAACACACGGTCCCCTATTAAACATCAGCTGATTACGATCATCAAAAGCAGGATTTGCATACTCTCGGGCTAAAAGCAGCAGTTTTGTTGTGAATAATGTATCATGGAGGAATGGAATAGTACTGGTATATATTAAAGAGCCGTGTGGTGATAAGGCCTGGTAATAATACTGATGTATAATACATTTGCGGGGTCGGGAGGAGGTTGTTAGGCGGGGGACAAGTGGGTCTAAACCTACTGAAACATGTCTGAATCAGGATCAGGACTTTCCACAACACAACTGCATTATAGAAAGGCACCAATACAGCCCAAAAACAGGCCCTTGAATCCATCTGGCTGTTGGATCGATACTAAGTACATGACTGACCCATACCTGCTGTTCTGCTTACACTCAGAGAGAAACAATAGATAGAAACCAGATCTTTACCTGGACCAAATAGAAACCAGGTCTTTACCTGGATCAAATAGAAACCAGGTCTTTACCTGGACCAAATAGAAACCAGATCTTTACCTGGACCAAATAGAAACCAGGTCTTTACCTGGACCAAATAGAAACCAGATCTTTACCTGGACCAAATAGAAACCAGATCTTTACCTGGACCAAATAGAAACCAGATCTTTACCTGGACCAAATAGAAACCAGATCTTTACCTGGACCAAATAGAAACCAGATCTTTACCTGGACCAAATAGAAACCAGATCTTTACCTGGACCAAATAGAAACCAGATCTTTACCTGGACCAAACAGAAAGAAACCAGATCTTTATCTGGTGCAAACAATCACAGAAGCCAAGTGTAACTCAGGGGAGTCTGCTTGGTATTTTTACTGAACCCAAAACTACAATGTGATATTATTAGACCATAGGTAAAAGGTTGGTTCTCAAATACTTCAATTAAGCATCTGATGATGATCAGACTCTCTCATCGTGTTGACTGTAATTATGTCACTGAGTAGATTAGGCCCCTTCTGTCTAAGCCCCTGTCACAGCTCAAGAGCCCTGGCCTGCTCTCAGCTGTTTCCTCAGGCTGCAGGTGCTGGGGAGTGGAGGAGAAGGCTCTGGTCACAGACATGGCTCCCAATCCCAGCCCCTTCCAGCTGGAGGGTGAGCCTGGGTGAAGACCCACACAACCCTCTGTCATTAGACAACTGTCTTTAAGATGAGTGCTCTTGCCAGCCAGGCTACACAACACATTGGAGCAGGAACACAGTGTTTCCTTCCTGGCATGAAGTTTCCTGTTTTTTCATTTAACCCTTATTTTGCCAGGTAAGTTGACTGAGAACACATTCTCATTTACAGCAACAACCTGGGAAATAGTTACAGGGGAGACGAATGAGCCAATTGTACGCTAGGTATGATTAGGTGACCATATGAGGGCCAGATTGTGAATTTAGCTAGTACACTGGGGTTAACACCCCTACTCTTACAATAAGTGCCATGGGATCTTTAGTGACCACAGAGAGTCAGGACACCCATTTAACATCTCATCTGAAAGACAACACCCTACACAGGGCAGTGTCCACAATAGCTGACCTGGGGCATTGGGATATTCTTTTAGACCAGAGGAAAGAGTGCCTCCTACTGGCCCTCCAACACCACTTCCAGCAGCATCTGGCCTCCCATCCAGGGACCAACCTTGCTTAGCTTCAGAAGCAAGCCAGCAGTGGGATGCAGGGAGGTATGCTGCTGTTGGGCTAAGAAAGACACACTGAGAGGCTGTCTAAAACATGGCTCTGAGCACATACTGTATTTATCCACAAGGCTAGTTTATAAAGTTGGTTCTGAAGTGAAATTGTTGTTGGCACCATTCCAAATCAATACTATGCCCTTCTCTCCTCCTCCCCTATGCCCTTGTTGACTCCCCCTCGCGAACATGAAAGCAGTGGGTTGGTATGAAGGGTATGGAAACAGCCCTAGACCTTTAGACACTTCTGTGAAGCCATGGTATACATTGATCATGTGACCCTGGCTCTTTGAAGTCATGATGTGTACAGTGGTAGTCCACCAAACAGAGCACGAGGAGACCATTCTCCACAGGGTAGTTAGAGATCAAGGGATATCCTCCCTCAAGCCGTCTCCAAAGCCTTTGATACTTCTCCCTGGTGTGATGGGATTGAAGCTCAGTCACAGCACAGTAGTCCCTGTGTGGTGGAACGATGCCTTTAGTCCCTAATGCCACTGCAGGCTATTGCTCTTTTACTTCAGTAAACATCCATTTCCAAAGTATCCTTTCCCATAACCATGTTTTCCCCTTATATCCCAGGCCCTCCAGAATATGTGCTAAGGAAAACATATTCATTAGCCTAATGCACAGATGCAAAATGTATTTTCTTACTTCGTGTTTTTATGATTTATTGCGCGGCACAAATGTGAAATTGAGTATATGGCTATAAGTTATTTAAGTGATTTAGAGGTTGACACAGAGAGCTTTTCTTGTGGTTTATGATTTATGTGAAATTGATTATATGAGTATAAGCATATTACCTTATGATAATATAAGTAATTTAAGTGATTTAGGGATCTGGGAGCCAATGCTTACATACACAGTAGCAGGCTCCTCAGGTTCAGCGCTGTAGCAGAGCAGACTGCCACTGCTGAGGTCTGAGTCCCATCACTCTGACTGGCTGGAGAGAGAGAAGGGGGGGGGGGGTCGGTGACAGTACTGTAGCAGAGCAGACTGCCACTGCTGAGGTCTGAGTCCCATCACTCTGACTGGCTGGAGAGAGAGAAGGGGGGGGGGGGGGGGGTCGGTGACAGTACTGTAGCAGAGCAGACTGCCACTGCTGAGGTCTGAGTCCCATCACTCTGACTGGCTGGAGAGAGAGAAGGGGGGGGGGGGGGGGGGGGGGGGGGGGGGGGGGGGGGGGGGGAGGGGGGGGGGGGGTGGGGGGGGGGGGGGGGGGGGGGGGGGGGGGGGGGGGGGGGGGGGGGGTGGGGTGGGGGGGGGGGTGGGGTCGGTGACAGTATCTGTAGCAGAGCAGACCTGCCACTGCTGAGGTCTGAGTCCCATCACTCTGACTGGCTGGAGAGAGAGGGGAGGTGGCAGTACTGTGGTAAAGTTGGTAATTTATTGTGGTCAGTTGTGAAGGGTCTTTGTTCAATGGATTTGATGATGTATCCGACTGTTATAGGTTGTTGGTATAGTTAAGGGAAATCGAATTACATTACTTGTGGTAAATGTGAATTCATTATGGGTGTGTTCGTCAATTCAATCTGGAGTGCCAGAGTGCGCTCTGGACATTCCTAGTGTTCAGAGCGCACACTGGACGCTCTGGCAGAGGAGTAGAGTTGATCCAAGTGTTCAGACCTCACAACTGCAGTCAAGCACCCAAGCTAACTGGCTAACGTTGGCTAGCTACTTCTAGACACAAATGAGAGAACACCTCACTCAGACCATTTTACTGCACTAGCAGAGCTGGTTAGGCTGTTTTCATGTTATCCAGAGCGTTGGTGACTGTAACTGTGCTGCTGGCAACAATTTCATTACGCTTTTTTTGGCAGACGTTTACCGACACTAGCCATTGGTTGTATATAAAGTACTGTAGTTACATCATCAATCTGATGATGTTATTGGTGAAATGTGTGTGTTAAAGTGAGGTCATATAAAATGTGCTAATGGTCAAAGATATGGAGGTTCCCAGTGTTGTAGTAGGGTAGACTTTACCTCTTGGTATTGTGTTGATCACATTCATTGGTGTTGATCAGTGATGGCTAGGTTACAGGGTGTTATGGAGGTCCCTGTGGTGTACGATATCCTGTGTGCTGATCAGTGATCATCTTGAGAGGACACTTCTCCTCAGACAAGGACCTCCCGGCCCAGAGATTGGCTGGCCTTTCATTATTACAGACACCACTGTGGTAATGGTGGCAGGAGCTTCATTAAGGGCCTCGTTAAATCCCCCCGTTAAGCCACGTCATTAAGGATCGGTCATTAATGACCCTTGGTTTTTAAGAACCCTGAGTGAGGAACCTTCTCTTCTGGTGATCTTGGCCAGCTGACTGTGCAGGCCAATTAGGCCAAACCAAAACATCCAGGATGAAGACAGAATAACTCCAAGCTAAAACTCCCAAAATAACTAATACAGGGTGTACTATAAGTGCAGTATTCTTGACAACCTTAAAGGCCCCCAGTATCAGTGACAACCTTAAAGACCCCCAGCTGTTACACGGTGACTCAGGTCTCAGGTCTATTCCCAATCCTGCTCCCTTCCCACAACATTGTTTCGCTGCCAATTTATTTGGAATAAAGTGTTAGTAAGACTAGGAGCATTACCCTCTGCTCAATTTCTATAAATTATTCTCTGAAATTGGCAGTGAAATTATGTTTTGGAAGGAGGAGTGACATAATAAACTCAGCAAAAAAAGAAACGTCCCTTTTTTCAGGACCCTGTCTTTCAATGATAATTCCTAAAAATCAAAATAACTTCACAGATCTTCATTGTAAAGGGTTTAAACACTGTTTCCCATGCTTGTTCAATGAACCATAAACAATTAATGAACATGCACCTATGGAACGGTCGGACACTAACAGCTTACAGACGGTAGGCAATTAAGGTCACAGTTATGAAAACTTAAGACACTAAAGAGGCCTTTCTACTGACTCTGAAAAACACCAAAAGAAAGATGCCCAGGTTCCCTGCTCATCTGCGTGAACGTGCTTTAGGCATGCTGCAAGGAGGCATGAGGACTGCAGATGTGACCCGGGCAATAAATTGCAATGTCTGTACTGTGAGACGCCTAAGACAGCTCTACAGGGAGACAGGACGGACAGCTGATCGTCCTCGCAGTGGCAGACCACGTGTAACAACACCTGCACAGGATCGGTACATCCGAACATCACACCTGCGGGACAGGTACAGGATGGCAACTGCCCGAGTTACACCAGGAACGCACAATCCCTCCATCAGTGCTCAGACTAACCGCAATAGGCTGAGAGAGGTTGGACTGAGGGCTTGTAGGCCTGTTGTAAGGCAGGTCCTCACCAGACATCACCGACATCAACATCACCTATGGGCACAAACCCACTCTCGCTGGACCAGACAGGACTGGCAAAAAGTGCTCTTCACTGACGAGTCACGGTTTTGTCTCACCAGGGGTGATGGTTGGATTCGCGTTTATCGTCGAAGGAACGAGCTTTACGTCGAGGCCTGTACTCTGGAGCAGGATCGATTTGGAGGTGGAGGGTCGGTCATGGTCTGTGGCGGTGTGTCACAACATCATCGGACTGAGCTTGTTGTCATTGCAGGCAATCTCAATCTCTGTGCGTAATAGGTGAAGACATCCTCCTCCCTCATGTGGTACCCTTCCTGCAGGCTCATCCTAACATGACCCAACAGCATGACAATGCCACCAGCCATACTGCTTATTCTGTGCATGATTTCCTGCAAGACAGGAATGTCAGTGTTCTGCCATGGCCAGCGAAGAGCCCGGATCTCAATCCCATTGAGCACGTCTGGGACCTGTTGGATTGGAGGGTGAGGGCTAGGGCCATTTCCCCCAGAAATGTCCGGGAACTTGCAGGTGCCTTGGTGGAAGAGTGGGGTAACATCTCACAGCAAGAACTGSCAAATCTGGTGCAGTCCATGAGGAGGAGATGCACTACAGTACTTAATGCAGCTGGTGGCCACACCAGATAATGACTGTTACTTTTGATTTTGACCCCCCCTTTGTACAGGGACACATTATTCAATTTCTGTTAGTCACATGTCTGTTGAACTTTTTCAGTTTATGTCTCAGTTGTTGAATCTTGTTATGTTCATACAAATATTTACATTTTAAGTTTGCTGAAAATAAACGCAGTTGACAGTGAGAGGACGTTTCTTTTTTTGCTGAGTTTAGTAGTATAAATCCCTCACACAGTCACCGCAGCTGGACAGTTTTCTCATGGCTTCTGGAAAGAAATATTGTAAGAATGCTCAACCGGTGTCACTCATTCATCCGACAGAAACTTTCAACCGGTTTTCCCCATTAAGCAGTGGGTCGGAGTCAGAGGCCGAGCCTTCTCTGGTCTCTCTTCCACCCGTTACGGGGTCAGAGACGCTGAAGCCTTCCACCATTAGCTCTGACAAATTGAAAACCCTAGTCATTGGCGACTCCATTACCCGCAGTATTAGACTTAAAAAGAATCATCCAGCGATCATACATTGTTTACCAGGTGGCAGGGCTACCAACGTTAAGGCTAATCTGAAGATGGTGCTAGCTAAGGCTAAAACTGGTGAGTGTAGTGAGTATAGGGATATTGTTATCCACGTCGGCACCAATGATGTTGGATGAAACAGTCAGATGTCACCAAGCGCAACATAGCTTCAGCGTGTAAATCAGCTAGATTTCAGCTAAAATTTGATTTGATTTGATTTGAAAGATGTGTCGGCATCGAGTAATTGTCTCTGGCCCCCTCTCAGTTAGGGGGAGTGATGAGCTCTACAGCAGTCTCACAACTTAATCGCTGGTTGAAAACTGTTTTCTGCCCCTCCCAAAAGATAGAATTTGTAGATAATTGGCCCTCTTTCTGGGACTCACCCACAAACAGGGCCAAGCCTGGCCTGCTGAGGAGTGACGAACTCCATCCTAGCTGGAGGAGTGCTCTCATCTTATATATGAACATAGACAGGGCTCTAAACTGAATTTACTGTGTTAAATGAGGCGGAGGTGTTGCTAACATCTACGATAGCAAATTTCAATTTACAAAAAAAAAGGACTGCATTTTCGTCTTTTGAGCTTCTAGTCATGAAATCTATGCAGCCTAATCAATCGCTTTTTATAGCTACTGTTTACAGACCTCCTAGGCCGTATACAGCATTCCTCGATGAGTTCCCTAAATTCCTATCGGACCTTGTAGTCATGGCAGATAATAATGTCTCCGGACCTACTCACTGCCACAGTCATACTCTGGACCTAGTTTTGTCCCGTGGAATAAATATTGTGGATCTTAATGTTGTTCCTCCTAATCCTGGACTATCGGACCACCGTTTTATTACGTTTGTAATCGCAACAAATAATCTGCTCAAACCCCAACCAAGGATCATCAAAAGCTGCGCTATAAATTCTCTGACAACCCAAAGATTCCTAAATACCCTTCCAGAGTCCCTCCACCTACCCAAGGATGTCAGAGTGCAAAACCAGTTAACCACCTAACTGAGGAAATACATTTAACCTTGCGTAATACCCTAGATGCAGTCGCACCCTAAAAACAATAAACACTTTTCATAAGAAACTAGCTCCCTGGTATACAGAAAATACCTGAGCAATGAAGCAAGCTTCCAGACAATTGGAACGGAAATGGCACTACACCAAACTGGAAGTCTTCCAATTAGCTTGGAAAGACAGTACCGTGCAGTATCGAAGAGCCCTCACTGCTGCTCGATCAGCCTATTTTTCCAACTTAATTGAGGAGAATGAGAACAATCCAAGATTTATTTTTGATACCGTCGCAAAGCTAACTAAAAAGCAGCATTCCCAAGAGAGGATGGCTTTCACTTCAGCAGTGATAAATTCATGAACTTCTTTGAAGAAAAGATCATGATCATTAGAAAGCAAATTACGGACCCCTCTTTAAATCTGTGTATTTCTCCAAATTTCAGTTGTCCTGATTCTGCACAAAACTGCCAGGACCTAGTTGTTTAATACTATATCTCTTGACACATAGATGAAAATGTCCCGGCCTCTAAACCTTCAAGCTGCATACTGGACCCTATTCCAAACAAACTACTGAAAGAGCTGCTTCCTGTGCTCCGCCCTCCTATGTTGAACATAATAAACGCCTCCCTATCCACCGGATGTGTATCAAACTCACTAAAAGTGGCAGTAATAAAGCCTCTCTTGAAAAAGCCAAACCTTGACCCAGAAAATATAAAAAATTATCAGCCTATATCAAATCTCCCATTCCTCTCAAACATTTTTGAAAAAGGGATTCTCTGCCTCTAACCCTATTACYGGGTCTGAGTCACTGGCTTACTGGTGCTCTTCCATGCCGTCCCTAGGAGGGGTGCGTCACTTGATTGGGGGTTGTCCGGGTTGACGCCCCCCTTGGGTTCGTGCCGTGGGGGAGATCTTTGTGGGCTATACTCAGCCTTCTCTCAGGGTAGTAAGTTGGTGGTTCGAAGATATCCCTCTAGTGGTGTGGGGGCTGTGCTTTGGCAAAGTGGGTGGGGTTATATCCTGCCTAGTTGGCCCTGTCCGGGGGTATCGTCGGACAGGGCAACAGTGTCTCCCGACCCCTCCTGTCTCAGCCTCCAGTATTTATGCTGCAATAGTTTGTGTCGGGGGGCTAGSYTCAGTCTGTTATATCTGGAGTATTTCTCCTGTCTTATCCAGTGTCCTGTGTGAATTTAAGTATGCTCCCTCTAACTCTCTCTCTCTCTTTCTCTTTCTCTTTTCTCTCTTCTCTCGGAGGACCTGAGCCACAGGACCATGCCTCAGGACTACCTGGGCTGATGACTCCTTGCTGTCCCCAGTCCACCTGCTGTCCCCAGTCCACTTGCTGCTGTTCCAGTTTCAACTGTTCTGCCTGCGGCTATGGAACCCTGACCTGTTCACCGGACGTGCTATCTTGTCCCGGYCCTGCTGTTTTCGACTCTCTCTCTACCGCACCTGCTGTCTCTAACTCTGAATGATCGGCTATGAAAAGCCAATTGACATTTACTCCTGAGGTGCTGACCTGTTGCACCCTCTACAACCACTGTGATTATTATTTGACCCTGCCGGTCACCTATAAACGTTTGAACATCTTGGCCATGTACTGTTATAATCTCCACCCGGCACAGCCAGAAGAGGACTGGCCACCCCTCAGAGCCTGGTTCCTCTCTAGGTTTCTCCCTAGGTTTCCGCCTTTATAGGGAGTTTCTCCTAGCCACCGTGCTTCTACATCTGCATTGCTTGCTGTTTGGGGTTTTAGGCGGAGTTTCTGTATAGCATTTTGTGACATCGGCTGATGTAAAAAGGGCTTTATAAATACATTTGATTGATTGAGAGGATGAACCAGGAGCTGGGGAGGCTCCTGAGGAGCCACTGCCAGGACCGGCAGGGAGAATGGGCCCGATTCCTTCCCTGGGCGGAGTATGCCCAGAATTCGTTACGTCACTCCTCAACCGGGCTGACTCCCTTCCAGTGTGTTCTGGGTTATCAGCCGGCCCTGGACCCTGGGCCAGAACGAAGCTCCTGCAGTGGATGAGTGTTTCAGGCACACATAACAAGTGTGGAGGTATGCCCATGTAAGACTCCAGCGCGCCATCCACCGTCAGAAGGAGCAGGCGGATCGCCACCACAGGGAGGCTCCCATGTTCCATCCTGGTGATCGCGTCTGGCTCTCCACCAGGAACCTCCCACTCCGCCTGCCCTGCAGGAAGCTGAGCCCCCGGTTTGTGGGGCCGTTCAAGGTTCTCCAGAGGGTCAACGAGGTGACATATAGATTACAGCTCCCCAGTGACTACCGTATCTCACCTTCCTTTCATGTCTCCCTTCTCAGGCCGGTGGTTCCTGGTCCCCTGGCTGAGGCTGTCCCCCACGACACCCCTCCGCTTCCCCTGGATGTCAAAGGTGGTCCCGTCTATACCGTCAGATCCCTACTGGACTCCCGATATCGTGGGGGTCGGCTCCAGTACCTAGTGGACTGGGAGGGTTACGGTCCAGAGGAGCGGTGTTGGGTTCCGGTGGAGGACATTCTGGATCCCAACATCATCCGGGATTTCCACCTTCGCAGACCGGCCCCTCCTCACCCTCGGGGCCATCCCCCTTGCCGGCGTCCCCCTGCGGCTGGAGTCGTACGTCTACTCCCGCTCCTCTCCTCTCTACTCTGTATTCTATCAGTATTCCATTTCACACTGTCTCTGTTAGAATCTGAAAGCCCCATTACAGAACATGTGATGACAACAGAAGTTACATTCATAATTATCACCAGGCTGAGATGCTGGCTCCACCAGTAGATAACATAGACATCCAGTACAGCACCAGGCACAGACTGTCTGCCACCAGGGAACTGTGGCATTAACCATGTTTAATGTATAACAATCAATGTTTAGGGTTAATTATAGCATCGTAATCTGAGTGTGTGTGTGTGTGTGTGTGTGTGTGTGTGTGTGTGTGTGTGTGTGTGTGTGTGTGTGTGTGTGTGTGTGTGTGTGTGTGTGTGTGTGTGTGTGTGTGTGTGTGTGTGTGTGTGTGTGTGTGTGTGTGTGTGTGTGTGTGTGTGTGTGTGGTTGGTGTGTTCATGTGCGTGTGTCCATGTCTCTCTGTGTCTGTTGGCTAAGACCTTGAACTGCAGTATACAAGCACTGGGAGTCTATATAGTATTCATCATGCTCCTCCATCAGAGTTCTCTCTATCCATAATCATGTCTCTAATAAGGAGAAGCAAAACATCATGCTCCCATTGATCTTCAGTGTGTTCCAGCTAAGCCTGTAGCCTGTAGCCTGTAGCCTGTAGCCTGTACTGGGCCAGAACCGGAAGATTAAACATTCATAAGAGCATTAAGATGTACAAGAGCATTATCCATGTATGTACATCGCTGATACACTCTGATACAAATTACGCACACACACATACCCACACTCGTGCACACACACACACCGGTACGCACACAAACACAATTGGTGTTCTGGGAGGACTCCAAGTGTCAGCAATATCATATGGCGTGTGTGTGGTCTGGCTGTGTTCCCTCATAGAGCTCAATACAATCTGCAGGCATAAATACCTGCTCCCCAGAGCATGTTTGCACTAATGACTTACAATGCTGGCCATCTGTACCACTGGACATTCAGCTCAGTTCATGCATCTTGTCCTTGCCCGTTCTGTATCAATTTGGGCAATTTTTCAGCTATCGTACATCATGTACTATAAGGCCTGCCTGAAGTGCCCAAATGAAGCATTTCCTAATAGTCAGTAGGCTACTTACAGACTTCTCTCTGTCGGAGGGCCCCATGCCTGGCTGTCTGTACAGCTGGATATAAAACGTGAAGCAATTTGGCCTAAGCGTTTATAAAATAGGATCTGCAGACAGTGAGACATTTCCTACAGAGCGGGGGGTTTTTCCCCATCTATCTTTTTCTCACAGTGCTGTCTGACAGCCCGCAGCACTCACACAGGATCATTACTATTCATTTACTCAGCAGACTGGCAACACTGACTTAAACAGTAGCCATCTACACACAGCAGCGTATACAACACACTACTCTAAGGCTAAGTAGAGGGAGAGCTTGAGTACGCTCATGTCTAGTCAACGTGACCTAACCCACATCCACAGTAAGTCTCTGAAAACCAAAGGAGCAGGATGAATAAGGCTACACGATTGCTATAATGAATTATCAGAGTGAAGGGGGAGAAATATAGCCGCTGTTAGTGTTTTGAGGTGGTAAATGTAATAGTGATAAATCTATGCTCGTAAAATGTAAATCACCCAGATTGCAATATCATTCTACCGGACCTACTGGAATGTTGGCCACGAGAGAGTGGACATTGACAGGTCCTGACCTGGAGTGAAATGAGATAAAACTTTGACTACATTCATTCTCATGAAGATGTCAATTCCCATTGGTGTGTGGATTGGTGCTAGTTATGACTGGTCCCAGGGGCCTGTATGGTTCAAGAGCTTTAGTTGAGCCTCAGTGCCTCATTGATTAATATAAGTCTTCGTGGGGATTGGAAGGCACCAGAGTAGACTGGGCTGATGTAAATCAATGCCAATTGGAGGTTTATTTCACATACAATACAAACCCGCAGCTCTTAAAGACAATGAAATAGTACCACTGGTATATATAAAGGGAATACAGGTTAGGGTTGAATTAGGACAGTTTAGTACAGGGGTCTCCAACTGTGTTTCTGGGGAGCTACAGTGCATTGGAAGGTACTCAGACCCTTTGACCTTTTCCACAGTTTGTTACGTTACAGCCTTATTCTAAAATGGATTAAGAAGAGGTTGTCTACACACAATTCCTCATAATGACCCCATAAAATTTTTATTTTATATATTTTGCAAATTTATAAAAAATAAGAAACAGAAATATCCTATCTACATAAGTATTCAGACCCTTTGCTATGAGACTCAAAATATATGTTTCTACAACTTGATTGGAGTCCACCTGTGGCAAATTCAATTGATTGGACATGATTTGGAAAGCACACACCTGTCTATATAAGGTCCCACAGTTGACAGTGCATGTCAGCGCAAAAACCAAGCCATGAGGTCGAAGGAATTGTTCATAGAGCTTCGAGACAGGATTGTGTTGAGGCACAGATCTGGGGAAGGGTACCAAACAATTCTGAAGCATTGAAGGTCCCCAAGAACACAGTGGCCTCCATCATTCTTAAATGGAAGAAGTTTGGAACCACCAAGACTCTTCCTAGACTCTTCAATGCCACCAAGACTCTTCCTAGAGCTGGCCGCCCGGCCAAACTGAGCAATTGGGGGAGAAGAGCCTTTGTCAGGGAGGTGACCAAGAACCCGATGGTCACTCTGATAGAGTTTCAGAGTTCCTCTGTGGAGATGGGAGAACCTTCCAGAAGGACAACCATCTCAGCAGCGCTCCACCAATCAGGCCTTTGTGGTAGAGTGGCCAGACGGAAGCCACTTCTCATTAAGGCACATAACAGCCCGCTTGGAGTTTGCCAAAAGGCACCTAAAGTCTCTCAGACCATGAGAAACAATCTTCTCTGCTCTGCTGAAACTAAGATTGAACTCTTTGGCCTGAATGCCAAGCGTCACATCTGGAGGAAACCTGGCACCATCCCTAGGGTGAAGCATGGTGGTGGCATGCTGTGGGGATGTTTTTCAGCAGCAGGGACTGGGAGACTAATCAGGATCGAGGGAAAGATGAACATAGCAAAGTACAGTGGTTGCTCCACTAAAAGTTTTGCGATTATGCTGCGGGATTTAGAGGTAATTTGTGGTTTAGTACGGTACCCTACGTCACCACTTCATTGCTCCAGACCAGCGCAAGGAGGAGTTAGATCACTGATTATGCTTTTGGGTCCTACTGTGTCTCTAACTGACAATGAATGGGCGACATAAACCTAAATAGAAACTGATAATTGTGCATGACTTCAGTATTACTTACTAAAACTGTTGTTACACTAAGGTTTTTATTATTTAATTTTATTAGGATTATTTTGCTCTTACTGTAGTAGTGTAGCCCACTCCCGACCAGTCACGTTATACAGCACCTGAGTGGCGCAACGGTCTAAGACACTGCAGTGCAAGCCGTGTTGCTACAGATGCTGGTTCAATACTTGTGCTGCCCTCAACTGGGAGACCCATGAGATGATTGCAGGTTTTTGGTTTCTCTCCCTCTAAAAACAGAAATAAATCATTCTAAATAACAAACTGGCTATATTTATAAATTAGTAACAATGTCTCACCCCATGTTTAAGAATGGCCTTTTCTCGCTCATTTTACGTTATTTGAAAACAAAATCATCTCCAAAATATTGTTATTTTTTAAACAAAGCTATTATTATTATTATTAGTTGAGAATTATATAAAAGCCCATTGGATATTCTCACAGATATATTATTAACCCTGTTATTTACCCTGTTATTAGCAGGACAATATATTTTGGATATATTGGTCATGGCTCCCGAGTGGCGCACAATGGGATTGCCTTGCAGTTCTCCAGCTGTATCCACTGAAAGCACGCGAGGTTCAAGGCACAAGGGCAGGGGGCACGGGATGGGCCGCAGKGCCGCACACAGAAGACCGACCTAGCCKATGGGGAAGGGAGGACGAGGAAGGGGGAGGCGGGGTGGAACCCCACCCCGCCACGCTGGCAACACTTTAAGGGGAATTGCACTAATAATGGCACTGACTAGGGAAACGTTCCCATTGTTCTGTTCTTAGTGCCAGTCTACACATTCAAACTAAAACAATGTAACTAATAATGGCATCTTTATGCTTTCATTAATAAAATAATGATAAAAATACTCTTTCAAAATGCTGATGTTTATTTAGTTATGGATCCATAACAAATGACTATGGGAATAKATTTCACAGAATTACAGAAATATCCTCCAATCCTCTATATGTWATTATTGGCTGAGAGTAGGCCTACCGTAGGCGACATGAGTCTCACCAGTATTGAGTAATGTGCTGTTAAAAGTGGTGTAGGTCTTATTTATTTAAAAAGCATATTGAAGTTAGAAGCAATAGCCTACAACTATTTTAGTACCATTTCGCACTGCTCTGAAACAAGCATGGGGACTGGTCTTGATAAATCAATATGATTTCAATTTTCACTGAATCTCCATTTGGGTATTGGTTAGACTAGAATGAGAAAATTAAGGTGTCGAAATGTTATGCTCTTAGTGTAACCTTTATTTTACTGGGCAAGTCAGTTAAGAACAAATTCTTATTTACAAGGACATCCTACTCCTTCCTCCCCATCGTTGAATTGAACCCCGGTCTCCCACGTGCCTGCATTCTCTAGTACAGCCACTACTGAAGGCTATCAAATGCTTCTCAAAGATGCCCACTGGTGGTCAAACTAGCACTAACTAGCATTAATGGTACCAGTGGTTCACACTGCAACTTTTAAAGAACGAACCACTGTACAGAGAGATCTAATGACAACCTGCTCCAGAGCGCTCAGGACCTCAGACTGGGGGAGAACGTTCACCTTCCAACAGGACAACGACCCTAAGCACACAGCTGAGATAACGCAGGAGTGGCATTGGGACAAGTCTCTGACTGTCCTTCCGTGGCCCAGCCAGAGCCCGGACTTGAACCCGATCTAACATCTCTGGAGAGACCTGAAAATAGCTGTGCAGCAACGCTCCCCATCCAACCTGAAAGAGCTTGAGAGGATCTGCAGAGAAGAATGGGAGAAACTCCACAAATACAGGCGTGCCAAGCTCGAAACTTCATACCCAAGAAGACCCGAGGCTGTAATCGCTGCCAAAGGTGCTTCAACAAAGTACTGAGTAAGGGGTCTGAATACTTACGTAAATGTGATATTGCAGGTTTTTATTTTAAAAAATCAAATCAAATCTAAAAACCTGTTTTTGCTTTGTCATTATGAGTTATTGTGTGTAGATTGATGAGAAAAAACAACAACAATTTAATCAATTTTAGAATAAGGCTGTAACATAACAAAATGTGGAAAAAGTAAAGGAGACTGTATACTGTTTATGGTGCAGTAAACCTGATTCAACTAATCATGGTCTTCCATCTTGACCAAGGTTACTTGGATCAGGTTTGCCAGTTGTAGGGTTCAGAGTTGGAGTTGAAGACCCCTGGTACAGAAAAAGACACAAAAAATGCTTCATAGAACTAATGAACAAGTTAATAATGTTTCCTCTTACCCTTCCGATGAGCACAGGTTCCGGCCCACTGTACTCCTCAATTACAAAGAACTGGTTCCAGATCCAACTCCTTCTGCTGCGGGACCGAGTCCCCTCCCCCTCCGTCTGACCAGGCCCCTCTTCCTCCTCCTCATCTGACTCCGCCTCTTGGAACACCAGGCCCCAGCCATTACCGGGCTCGGACTCGACTGTCATCACCCCACTGGCTGCCTTGTCCTGGCCAACCCCCCAGTATGGGTCTGGGCGGAGTTTGAGGACATGGCTGCTGTTGATTAACTCTGTAGCGCCAACTACAGGGTCTTGAGGGGCACTTGGAGTCAGGATCTTGAGTCGTGGTCCGGCTGTGTGAAGAAGACTCTCCTCGAAACCTTGAGTCCCCTTTCCCTGGGGCTGCAGGGTGAACACTGAGGGATGGCCAGCATCTGTCTGAGAAGGGACGTTTGAGGGGAGATGCTTGGTCGTGGCTGGAGGGTCAGTCTGACTGTTGGTCACCTCCCTCTCAGTGTTGAGACTGACCTCATTCATAGGCAGTGACAGAGGGTGAGAGATGTGCTTGTTCATCCAGGTGTCTGTGCTATCTGAACCCCTCATCTCAGAGTTGTCCTTTCCCACACCAGAATCTGGAGTGGCTACACTTAAAGTGTGAACAGCCTCTTCTGGACTGAGCTCAGCATCTGTCACAGCGCTTACATGTGGCAGAGCAGTTTGGTTATCCAATGTGAAATGGTTTTGAGTGACAGCCATATCTTGCTTCGGTAATTTCAGGGCCTCCAACTGGCTGCGATCCACATCAATCAAATCTCTCTTTCTGCTTCGGCTGCTCTTGCTCTGAATCTGTGAGTTCACAATCCTCACCAGGTTCTCTTTTGACAGTAGTTTCAGGACACCGTAGCTGCCGGTTGGGTTTAAGTTTCTTGTTGAATCTTTAGTGAGTCCTCTGCCTGGCAGCCCCGTGGTGTGAACGCTCAGATCTGATCTGACTATGGATTGGAGAAGGGATTTGAATCTCGTTTTATTGGAGTACATGTCTAGCCTGTGGTGGACTAAGAATACTTTCTCCATCCTCTCTGTCTTGGTGGGATATTCAGCGTTTTTGGTGCTGTTCCTACTCTTTCTAAGCCTTTTCTCCTGGATGGCTTCCCTGTCATTGAGTGACACAGACAGAGTTGACTCCCCTTTTTTGACAGGGTCTTCTTCCAAGTCTAACACGGGATTAGGTTTAAAAGTCTCCCTCTCCTTATTAGCTGTTATGGCTGCATGGTTCTGGGGTATTTTGGAGCCACTATCAACCCACTGGTCATGACCAATCAAGTTTCTAAGAGTCACCATTGGCATCGCGTTTGAATCCACACTTGAATCCCATTGGTTCTCTACTCTGTGCTCCCCTAACTTCAGCAAGTGAGCCCCGCCCACCCCTCTTCTCCTGACGATATTAGTGGCTGAACCTTCTCTCATAAGCCCCTCCCACAGACATAGGGAGACCAATAGGAGCAGATTCCTGGTAATCATCTTGGCTTGTGGTGAGATGAGCTAATTTGAGTGACACTTGCTGTGAGGAAGTACTTGTTTTCCGGTTGTCTTCATTCTCTACTCTATTTCTCTTTCCTTGTATCCCCCTTTCACTCTTCCATTACGTGCCCTTCACACTAAGCTGGAGGGCAGGTGCCCTTCCCACAAAAAAATCGCTATCTATTCACGGCTCCTCTCTGCTGTTTTTTCCCCTCTTGCAGAACGTCTCATTCAGTGCTCCACGGAGGGTTGAACAACCTGAGAGAAAAGATAAAGATAATTAAGTTAAAACTTTAATGCTAATTAAAAGCGGAGCAACACCGCAAGGTAAGTAGGAGAACTCACAGATGAACAAGCAGGACAGATCCACTAACGGAGCGGCAATCACATTTACACAAGCACTGGTGCGTTGCACGGTGAAGTCAGATAGCTGTTGTTACACACTGTGACCATAGTGTTCAGTAGGTCGCACTGTGTTGTCACTCGCAATACTGATCCATGCTCTTAGTTGTGTGTATTTTCTTGTAGTATTTGGAGTTACTTTGTGAGTTGTGTAGTGTTTTTGTTTAACTATGTGCTGTCTTGTCTTGTGCAGTGTAGTGTGTTGGTGTGTAACGTTTGAGCAGTGTTGTGTTACAGACAGGCCCTGTCAGTACAGTCATTGGGGCATGGCTGAGGTCTGAATATTCCTAAAAGATTGCTCCTTTGTCCTTCTCCCTCCCCCTCTTGCACTCTTTCCTTACTTCACTCTCTCCATTTAAACAACTCGTTTTCTTAGAAAAAACCTTGTACTACCCCTCCACCTCCTCCTCCCTGTCCTCCTCCTTGTCTTTTTCTCTTCCCACCTCTCCCACTCACCACCTCTCTCTATCTCAGCCTATCTATCCATGGCTGTCTCACCACCTCTCTCTATCTCAGCCTATCTATCCATGGCTGTCTCACCACCTCTCTATCTCAGCCTATCTATCTATGGCTGTCTCACCACCTCTCTCTATCTCAGCCTACCAGTTTTGATAGCCTTTAGCCGCACCCTCATCCTACTACTCCTCTGTTCCTCGGGTGATGTGGAGGTAAACCCAGGCCCTGCATGTCCCCAGGCACCCACATTTGTTGACTTCTGTGATCGAAAAAGCCTTGGCCTCATGCATGTCAACATCAGAAGCCTCCTCCCTAAGTTTGTCTTACTCACCGCTTTAGCACACTCTGCCAACCCTGATGTCCTTGCCGTGTCTGAATCCTGGCTTAGGAAGGCCACCAAAAATTCTGAGATTTCCATACCGAACTATAACACTTTCCGTCAAGATAGAACTGCCAAAGGGGGAGGAGTTGCAATCTACTGCAGAGATAGCCTGCAAAGTTCTGTCATACTTTCCAGGTCTATGCCCAAACAGTTCGAACTTCTAATTTTAAAAATTAATCTCTCCAGAAATAAGTCTCTCACTGTTGCCGCCTGCTACCGACCCCCCCTCAGCTCCCAGCTGTGCCCTGGACACATCTGTGAATTGATCGCTCCCCATCTAGCTCAGAGTTTGTTCTGTTAGGTGACCTAAACTGGATATGCTTAACACCCGGCAGTCCTACAATCTAAGCTAGATGCCCTCAATCTCACATAAATCATCAAGGAACCCACCAGGTACAACCCTAGATCTGTAAACATGGGCACCCTAATAGACATTATCCTGAACCAACTTGCCCTCCAAATACACCTCTGCTGTCTTCAATCAAGATCTCAGCGATCACTGCTCATTGCCTGTATCCGCTACGGGTCCGCGGTCAAACGACCACCCCTCATCACTGTCAAAAGCTCCCTAAAACACTTCTGCGAGCAGGCCTTTCTAATCGACCTGGCCCGGGTACCCTGGAAGGATATTGACCTCATCCCGTCAGTTGAGGATGCCTGGTCATTCTTTAAAAGTTACTTCCTCACCATATTAGACAAGCATGCGCCGTTCAAAAAATGCAGAACTAAGAACAGATATAGCCCTTGGTTCACTCCAGACCTGACTGCCCTCGACAGCACAAAAACATCCTGTGGCGAACTGCAATAGCATCGAAGAGCCCCCGCGATATGCAACTGTTCAGGGAAGTCAGGAACCAATACACGCAGTCAGTCAGGAAAGCAAAGGCAGCTTTTTCAAGCAGAAATTTGCATCTGTAGCTCTAACTACAAAAGGTTCTGGGATACTGTAAAGTCCATGGAGAACAAGAGCACCTCCTCCCAGCTGCCCACTGCACTGGGCTAGGTAACATGGTCAAACCGATAAATCCGTGATAATCGAAAACTTCAACAAGCATTTCTCAATGGCTGGCCATGCCTTCCTCCTGGCGACTCCAACCTTGGCCAACGCCCCCCCCCCCGCTGCTACTCGCCAAGCTCCCCAGCTTCTCCTTTACCCAAATCCAGATAGCAGATGTTCTGAAAGAGCTGGAAAACCTGGACCCATACAAATCAGCTGGGCTTGACAATCTGGACCCCCTATTTCTGAAACTGTCCGCCGCCATTGTCGCACCCCCTATTACCAGCCTGTTCAACCTCTCCTTCGTATCATCTGAGATCCCCAAGTTGGAAAGCTGCCGCGGTCATCCCCTCTTCAAAGGGGAGACACCCTGGACCCAAACTGTTACGACCTATATCCATCCTGCCTGCCTATCTAAGGTCTTCGAAAGCCAAGTCAACAAACAGATCACTGACCATCTCGAATCCACCGTACCTTCTCCGCTGTGCAATCCGGTTTCCGAGCCGGTCACGGTGCACCTCAGCCAGCTCAAGGTACTAAACGATATCATAACCGCATCGATAAAAGACAGTACTGTGCAGCCGTCTTCATCGACCTGGCCAAGGCTTCGACTCTGTCAATCACCATATTCTTATCGGCAGACTCAGTAGCCTCGGTTTTCTAATGACTGCCTTGCCTGGTTCACCACACTACTTTGCAGACAGAGTTCAGTGGTCAAATCGGAGGGCATGTTGTCCGGCCTCTGGCAGTCTCTATGGGGGTACCACAGGGTTCAATTCTCGGCCGACTCTTTTCTCTGTATATATCAATGTGTTGCTCTTGCTGCGGGCGATTCCCTGATCCACCTCTACGCAGACGACACCATTCGTATACTTCTGGCCCTTCCTTGGACACTGTGCTATCTAACCTCCAAACGAGCTTCAATGCCATACAACACTCCTTCCGTGGCCTCCAACTGCTCTTAAACGCTAGTAAAACAAATGCATGCTTTTCAACCGTTCGCTGCTGCACCCGCACGCCCGACTAGCATCACCACCCTGACGGTTCCGACCTAGAATATGTGGACATCTATAAGTACCTAGGTGTCTGGCTAGACTGCAAACTCTCCTTCCACACTCATATCAAACATCTCCAATCCAAAATCAAATCGAAGTCGGCTTTCTATTTCGCAACAAAGCCTCCTTCACTCACGCCGCAAACTTACCTAGTAAAACTGACTATCCTACCGATCCTCGACTTCGGCGATGTCATCTACAAAATAGCTTCCAATACTCTATCAGCAAACTGGATGCAGTTTATCACAGTGCCATCCGTTTTGTTACTAAAGCACCTTATACGACCACCACTGCGACCTGTATGCCTAGTCGGCTGGCCCTCGCTACATGTTCGTCGTCAGACCCACTGGCTCCAGGTCATCTACAAGGCTATGCTAGGTAAGTGCCGCTTTATCTCAGTTCACTGGTCACGATGGCTACACCCACCCGTAGCACGCGCTCCAGCAGGTGTATCTCACTGATCATCCCTAAAGCCAAACCTCATTGGACGCCTTTCCTTCCAATTCTCTGCTGCCTGCGACTGGAACGAATTGCAAAATCTCTGAAGTTGGAGACTTTATCTCCCTCAACAACTTTAAACATCTGCTATCCGAGCAGCTAACCGATCGCTGCAGCTGTACATAGTCATCGGTATATAGCCCACCCAATTTACCTACCTCACCCCCATACTGCTTTTATTTATTTACTTTTCTGCTCTTTTGCACCCAGTATCTCTACTTGCACATGATCATCTGATGATTTATCACTCCAGTGTTAATCTGCTAAATTGTAATTATTCGATTTATTGCTACCTCCTCATGCCTTTTGCACACATTGTATATAGATTCTCTTTTTTTCTACCATGTTTATGACTTGTTTATTGTTTACTCCATGTGTAACTCTGTGTTGTTGTCTGTTCACACTGCTATGCTTTATTGGCCAGGTCGCAGTTGCAATGAGAACTTGTTCTCAACTAGCCTACCTGGTTAAATAAAGGTGAAATAAACATCAAAAAAAAAAAAAATCTATGGCTGTCTCACCACCTTCTCTATCTCAGCTATCTATCCATGGCTGTCTCACCACCTCTCTCTATCTCAGCCTATCTATCCATGGCTGTCTCACCACCTCTCTCTATCTCAGCCTATCTATCCATGGCTGTCTCCCCACCTCTCTCTATCTCAGCCTATCTATCCATGGCTGTCTCACCACCTCTCTCTATCTCAGCCTATCTATCCATGGCTGTCTCACCATCTCCATTCAGCCTATCTATCCATGGCTGTCTCCCATCTCAGCCTATCTATCCATGGCTGTCTCACCATCTCAGCCTATTATCATGGCTGTCTCACCTCTCAGCCTTTATCCATGGCTGTTCTCACCATCTCAGCCTATCTAATCCATGGCTGTCTCACCATCTCAGCCTATCTATCCATGGATGTCTCACCATCTCAGCATATCTATCATGGATGTCTCACCATCTCAGCCTATCTATCCATGGCTGTCTCTCAGCCATCTCAGCCTATCTATCCATGGATGTCTCACCATCTCAGCCTATCTATCCATGGATGTCTCACCATCTCAGCCTATCTATCCATGGATGTCTCACATCTCAGCCTATCTATCCATGGATGTCTCACCATCTCCAGCCTATCTAATCCATGGATGTCTTGACATCTCAGCCTATCTATCCATGGATTGATAGCTGCAACTGTAGACACATCCATGGATAGATAGGCTGAGATCGGTGAGACAGCATGATCGATAGGCTGAGATGGTGAGACATGTCCCATGGATGATAGGCTGAGATGGTGAGACATCCATGATAGATAGGCTTGAGATTGGTGAGCAGACACATGGATAATAGGCTGAGATGGGAACATTCCCATCCGGTAGATAGGCCTTGAGATGGTGAGACCATCCATGCATTTATCCATGGATGTCTCACCATCTCAGCTTATCTATCATGGCTGTGTCTCACCAATCTCAGCCTATCTATCCTGGATGTCTCAACCATCTCAGCCTATCGTATCCATGGAATGTCTCACATTCAGCCTATCTATCCATTGGATGTCTCACCATCTCAGCCTATCTATCCATGGATGTCTCACCATCTCAGCCTATCTATCCATGGCTGTCTCACTATCTTTCTCTGCCTCAGGTTTGTTTTAATATGCTGTCCCTTCCTCTGCTCGTCTTTCATCTCCTTTCCTCCTTCCGTGTCAATCATGGTGCTGTCGTAGCGTCCCTCACCCTCTATGCTCTCCGTAACTCCAATCAATCGGCCAATCCCTTCCCGTTGACGGCCCAGTGACATTGAAAATGACAGGTAACAGCCATATTGATGACACACAATACCACTATGAAACCTATACAGTACTCATATATCAAGTGGAACATTTACTGACTAAAGTACCACAACACAAATTCCCAGGGTAACGTTAAACCGGTCGGAATATGGACGTGTGGTTGGATGAGGGGTTCATTACTGGTGTCAATTTGTGATGTTGTGTCAGAGACTGTGTTTTCCCAGTGATTTAACAGGGTCAGTGCAGTCCTTCAGCTGAACCAGGTAAGTACCTGGACTGTATTCTGCTGTCGAACAGAGTGMCTTAGACTGGTCTAGAGGGTGTGACTCTGTGTTTTAATGAGAGGATGATGTAACCTGTAGGACCATACATTGGTAGGGTTGGGAACATGGCAGGTTGATAACAGGTTGTATGTGTTACACATGCTGTGTCTATTGAAATATACCGGTCAATAATTGTCCTCATTCTGCCTCTGGTGACGTGCTCTACATCCCACACGGTATAAGGTAGAGGAGACGGGTTGGTTATCACTCACAATGCTCATAACTACTCATCTGGCACTTAGAAATGGCACTCATCTGGCACTCATCTGGCACTCATCTAAATGTTTTGTGATGTTGGCATGTGTGAACAACATGGATCTCTACTAAACTAATCTCTAATAAACACATTTCTACATTCAACTCAATTCAGAGCACTGTCCAGGTTTTTACTTATAAGCATTGTGACAACCAACCTGTGTGACAACCAGCCCTGTCTCCTCTAGGCTTCCTCATCCAGAAACTGATGAGCTATAGTGTCCCCAGGAGGCTCCTCACTGTGGGGTAAAGGTGATTAAGGTGCATATGGTACGTGGACGGTGGAACACCCCCTCATCTTAACTTTCCTCTGCTTCCTGCCGTGTTCACCCCCCGGGTGAGTTTCTCACTGAACTGATTAATTGGGGCCATAAATATCTTAATACATTTTTCCCTTCCTTGGGCACCAAACTCAAATGATCTTTTGGTTCGTTAGTATTAGAGGCAGATCTCCACCATCGATCGCAGGGAGCCGCGGTGCAGTGAAGGCTGTCGCCAGCTTAACGAGACTGAAAKTTCAAATTACGATTCACCTCCATCCGCACTGTCTGTCTCTCCCTTCCTCTCTTACACAAACATATTATCACAGCAGTACACCAGGACAGACAGCCTCCAAAACACAAACAAAATCAAAAAACTAAAACAGCCATTCACTTTCATTATTCAAGACACTGTATACAAAATGTTTTAACACAAATACATTTAAGTGATAATGCCCGAGAAGCCGGTGTTTGGAGGATATATTGGTACAGGTGTTATGCCCGAGACAATGTCGAGTGCCGGCAAACCGTGCCAATATATCCTCCAAACACCAACTTCAAGGGCATTATCTCTTTTAAACAACGGGTTACCAAAGCATTAAAAACATTATTTCGATGAATTTAGTCATACTATTTCATCCTTCCTCAAGATAGTCACGACACAAATCTAGGGTTGCTACCCAAGCCGGCTGGTCGTTCGTTTCATCGGTTTGGTTACTAGAGACGCGACCCAGTCATTCAGTCTGTTCTGTATCTATGGACGCGACCCAGTCGTTCATTCTAAATGTTCTATTGCCATACTGGCTGGCAGCGTTCTTATCCCTTGCTTGCTAGCTAGCCAACTACGGCTAACTTACAGTCACGTCAAAAAGTGCAGCCATAACAACAAAGTAGCTGCATTTGTATAAGCATCTTTTCTAGTGTACTTAGATACATCCATAACAATGAGCTAATGAAGCGCGATTTCACCTTGCATAGAAAATGTGCTCTCTCATCAAGACACTGTTGTTAGAGTGCTAGCCAACAACACAGCTTACACAATCATTTCAAACTGAAGCTGGAAAGACTGTAAACTAGCTGTACTTTGTTTCGTTTTACCTTTTTTTCAATTTACATTTCTTTGTATGTATCCATAAAAATTATTCCAGCTGATTCATGATTTCGACTGGCTGAGAATCGCTGCCTGCCTGTCTCGTCCCGACTCCGGACACGTTCATTACTATGGGACAGCTGGAGATCAAATTTGGGTATTGAAACAATGTTGCAAATGTCGGAGAGATGTCCACTATAAAAAGTATTGAGACATTATCTCACATTTCTTTTAGACGAGCGGACTATAGCTGTTCGTCTAAAAGAAATGTGAGGAGATGTCTACTTTTTATAGTGGAGATCAAGTTTATAAATTGCCTGGCTGAGTGGTGATGACGGATTAGAAAGTAAATTCCAGTTATTACCTGCTAAATCTTTGACGTTGAAATAGGAATTTCAACGTCAAAGATTTAGCAGGTAATAACTGGAATGTGGTTTTTACCATTAATAAGCATTCAGGATTGGACCCCTTGTATAAAATGCATACAAACACACTCTCTCAACTCACAGACACACACACGCATACAGTTATACTGCACGCAAGCAATGTTACAGTACATCACCCRGACACACCCCGCCTACACCCCCACACAAAAAACACAAATACAACCTCTTCATGACACTAATGTGTATGTTTTTCTGTTGAACCATTCCTGGTAAAAAGCTCAGGGGACCGCCTCCGGACCCACAGAAGTCAAAAAGAAGAAAAATTAAACTTTCCCTTCTAAGGAAGGCAGTGAAAGAACAGCCAAGGCAGTGCAAGAACAGTCACCCTTAGAATGATGCATGGAGAAACAAAGAACAGAGAGAAGAGGCAGCCACAAACAGAACCGGTCCGTCTTGGGAGACCCTCACTACGTTTTAATAGCGTAAAGCCATTGAACACAAAGCCCAGTCCTCGTCTTGAACCTCAGCAGACACAGTTGAAGTCGGAAGTTTACATTCACCTTAGCCAAATACATTTAAACTCAGTTTTTCACAATTCCTGACATTTAATCCTAGTAAAAATTCTCCCTGTCTAGGTCAGTTAGATCACCACTTATTTTAAGTATTTGAAATGTCAGAATAATAGTAGAGAGAATGATTTCTTTCAGCTTTTATTTTTATCACATTCCCAGTGGGTCAGAAGTTTACATACACTCAATTAGTATTTGGTAGCATTGCCTTTAAATTGTGATCTTGGGTCAAAGTTTTGGGTAGCCTTCCACAAGCTTCCCACAATAAGTTGGGTGAATTTTGGCCCATTCCTCCTGACAGAGCTGTTGTACTGAGTCAGGTTTGTAGCCTCCTTGCTCGCACAGCTTTTTCATTCTACCCACAATTTTCTATAGGATTGAGGTCAGTGCTTTGATGGCCACTCCAATACCTTGACTTGGTTGTCCTTAACCATTTTGCCACAACTTTGGAAGTATGCTTGTGGTCATTGTCCATTTGGAAGACCCATTTGTGACCAAGCTTTAATTCCTGACTGATGTCTTTGAGATGATGCATAAATATATCCACATAATTTCCATACTCAGATGCATCTACTTTGTGAAGTGCACCAGTACCTCCTGCAGCAAAGCACCCCCACAACAGATGCTGCCACCCCGTGATTCACGGTTTGGATGATGTTCTTCGGCTTGCAAGCTTCCCCTTTTTCTCCAAACATAACAATGGTCATTATGGCCAAACAGTTCTATTTTTGTTTCATCAGACCAGAGGACAATTCTCCAAAAAGTACCAACTTGTCCCCATGTGCAGTTGCAAACCGTGGTCTGGCTTTTATGACGGATTTGGAGCAGTGGCTTCTTCCTTGCTGAGCGGCCTTTCAGGTTATGTCAATATAGGACTTGTTTTACTGTGGATATAGATACTTTGTACCTGTTTCCTCCAGCATCTTCACAAGGTCCTTTGCTGCAGTTCTGAGATTGATTTGCACATCTCGCACCAATACGTTCATCTCTAGGAGACAGAACACGTCTCCTTCCTGAGCGTTATGATGGCTGTGTGGTTCCACTGTGTTTATACTTGTGTACTATTGTTTGTACAGATGAACGGGTACCTTCAGGTGTTTGGAAATTGCTCCAAGGATGAACCAGACTTGTGGAGGTATACAATTTTATCTGAGGTCTTGGCTGATTTCTTTGGATTTTCCATGATGTCAAGCAATGAGGCACTGAGTTGAAGGTAGGCCTTGAAATACATCCACAGGTACACCTCCAATTGACTCAAATGATGTCAATTAGCCTATCAGAAGCTTCTAAAGCCATGACATAATTTTCTGGAATTTTCCAAGCTGTTTAAAGGCACAGTCAACTTAGTGTATGTAAACTTCTGACCACTGGAATTGTGACACAGTGTAAGTGATAAGTGAAATAATCTCTCTGTAAACAATTGTTGAAAAAATTACCTGTGTCATGCACAAAGTAATGTCCTAACCGACTTGCCAAAACTATAGTTTTGTAACAAGAAATTTGTGGAGTGGTTGAAAAACAAGTTTTAATGACTCCACCTAAGTGTATGTAAACTTCCGACTTCAACTGTATCAGCAGACCTGGAGATGAGTAGTCATTCCTCCTCACTTCTTCTCACTGAAGACCTTTAGGATAAATCAGATAGAATTCATACACTCACACACTGACTAAGTCTGGGCTGCAGGTGAAACCTGTCACAAGACGGAAGTAAGCGGTGAGCAATACGGCTGCATGGGCATTGGCACCAGTCACCTGCCATTCCCTGCCAGGCCTGAAGAGGTACATACCCTGAGATGGGAGGGTCTGTCAGCACAGAAAGACAGAGAACAAACAAAGGAAGAACCAGGAAGAGGGGTGTAATCCTTGTTTTAGTGCAGAAGGATAAGTCCACTTCAGGGCCGCTCCTTCCAAGAGCTTAGAATAAAAAAGGATAATTGTAACACAAAGACAAACGGTGCCTAATGATCCACAGCATCCCAGATCAGTCAGAAATGGTTTGTAACTGGATAAACCTCAGTGCTATAGCTGGTTAAAGTCAGAGGGTCTATAGCTGGTTAAAGGTCAGAGCGGTCTTAGCTTGGTTAAAGGTCAGAGCGGTCTATGGCTGGGTTAAAGGTCAGAGGGGTCTATGGCTGGGTTAAAGGTCAGAGGGGTCTATGGCTGGGTTAAAGGTCAGAGGGGTCTATGGCTGGGTAAAGGTCAGAGGGTCTATGGCTGGGTTAAAGGTCAGAGGGTCGTATAGCTGGGTTAAAGGTCAGAGGGGTCTATGGCTGGGTTAAAGGTCAGAGGGGTCTATGGCTGGGTTAAAGGTCAGAGGGGTCTTATGGCTGGGTTAAAGGTCAGAGGGGTTTATGGCTGGGTTAAAGTCAGAGGGTCTATGCTGGGTTAAAGGTCAGAGGGGTCTATGGCTGGTTAAAGGTCAAGGGTCTATGGCTAGGTTAAAGGTCAGAGGGGTCTATGGCTGGGTTAAAGGTCAGAGGGGTCTATGGCTGGTTAAAGTCAGAGGGGTCTATAGCTGGGTTAAAGGTCAGAGGGGTCTATGGCTGGGTTAAAGGTCAGAGGGGTCTATGGCTGGGTTAAAGGTCAGAGGGGTTTATGGCGGGTTAAAGGTCAGAGGGGTCTATGGCTGGTTAAAGTCAGAGGGGTCTATGGCTGGTTAAAGGTCAGAGGGGTCTATGGCTAGGTAAAGGTCAGAGGGTCTATGGCGGGTTAAAGTCAGAAGGGTCTATACAGTAGCTGGGTTAAAGGTCAGAGGGGTCAATAGTGGGTTTAAAGGTCAGAGGGTCAATAGCTGGGTTAAAGGTCAAGGGGTCTATAGCTGGGTTAAAAGTCAGAGTGTTCTGGGTTCAAGTGAAACTGTTTGTGGGAGACGGTATACAGTACAAGAATAGCGGGTGTGTGTGTCTGGGTGTTTGGTAGGTTGGGAGGGGGGGGGAGTACAAGCTGCATGTTGTTAATGCACCAGAGAACGTGTCTAACAATCATCACAATGTAATCATCATTTCCTCAAGGGAAAATATCATTCATTCGCCATCCATTCCTTCACTACTACAGCCCAATGGCACAATAAAAAAACGACCAATCTGATTACTATGAATTGAACATGTTTAGCGCTGAGTGTGTAAGTATAGGGATATACTACTACTATAACCCTGACCCCTCTCGGCATTCACATCCACTCAAGTGTTAAATCATTCATAGACTGATTCCCTCCCTGCACTGCCCAAGTTCKTTCTCACTGGAAACCATCAGAGAGCTATGTTTTTAACAGAAAAGATGGTATTTGCAAGGTAGATCGTGCTACCAAGCTTTTACCGCGCATAATATACCTCTATATACAGATGCCAACTAACAAGCATTACACCTGGATATCATACCTTAACACGCTCCTACATTTCAATAACAAAAGTGGAGGTGTTATCAAGCTTTAGTAATCTGTATGACTAGAGTTCTATGTTTCTAACACAGAGAGAAAATATGTATTTTGCACAGTAGAATATGCCACCAAGCTTTTACCAAGCATTATACACAAACACTGAGTGATAAGCATTTCAACTGGGCATCATATCTTAACACACTCCTGACTTTCAATAACAAAAGTTGCTTCACTAAGCACAGGCACAATGATAACCTAAGGTCAGAGGGTGTTTTTGTAACAGACAGCTCTGCTGGTCTGTGTAAAGGTCTCCTGGGTAGAAATGCTCCACATGGACACAGAGGAGTGTTGAGTCACTCAGAGGCACTTAGAGAAAACCACCTTATGCCCATCAAAACGGCCTTTCTTGCTCTTCTGCCTGGCTGACTTCCTACATCAAAAAGCTATCTGATCTTCTCAAGACGCTGCCTGACATTTTAGAGAACGTCCCCCGGAATCCATGAACACTCTCCCTGCAGCGAAGTGTTGTGCGTGTGTGGGTGTGCGTGTGTGGGTGTGCGTGTGTGGGTGTGTGTGCGAGCAGCATGTTGCTAATGCACCAGAGAATGTGTCTAACAATCCCCTCGACGCATCTCCAACCCATTACGTACCATCTATAACACACACACACACACACACAGGGAGACACACACAGACACACACACACGTTATGACTTTGAAACACATGTACATTAACGGTTGTCCTTCCTCATAGAAAAGGGAGGCCCTTACAATGTATTTTAGTTTTATTAAGAAATAGACAAGACCCTGACAGACTGATGCCCTCTGCTTCCTCCTCGCCTGTTTACCTTTCAAGGGAGTTACCGGGGAGCCTGCGGGCCACGTTGTTTGAGGGGMAACATTTCCAAGATGAATAAACACTTAAATGCCCAAGGTTGGAATGAGAATATCTCCCGTACATACAGACAGGAGACGACACTAAACAAGGAGACGACGACAAGGCTACAGCCGTGAAGGAGACAATATTATTGCTTCTCTTTAATCGCTCCGAACGCTCAAATCAATTTTTGGTAGAACTCACTTTCATTAAAACCCCTAAACGCTTATCTCCACAGGCAGCACAGTGAAATGTTTTCTGACGCCTGATCCAGATCGATAGTCTTCCACCGCTGTTCAATAGAAAGTTTCTTCAATAACTCCCTCAGCTACGTCTTTTTGATTGTTAAACAGTGGTGATTTGTAACATACTAATGTGTTGCTACTCTGACATGGGGTCAAATGAGCCTTGTGCTCAGTGGTAGTGTTTGATATCACTCTGTACTTGTCGTGTGTGATATTACATCAATCTAGACTAGAGCATGATATGAATTGTATATCATGTAGTAAGCTTTGAGGTCTATGCAGGGCCTACTTTGGTACTTGTTTTAAAAGCGTAACTGTAAGGGTCCTGTGTGTAGCTGGTGTAGAGAGTCAGGCGCAGGACAGCAGATATGAGTAATCAACGTATTTTACTCAAAAAGACCAAATTTACAAAGTAACATACCGAGCRCACAAAGACGGACCGAATTACCATAAACAATGGGGAACAAAGGGGAACAAAGGGTTCAATAATAAACAAGTATTTGGTTGAGTGAAGCCAGGTGTGTAAGACAAAGACAGAACAAATGGAAAATGAAAAGTGGATCGCTGGTGACTAGAAAGCCGGTGACGTCGACCGCCGAACGCTGCCCGAACAAGGAGAGGGACCGACTTCGGCGGAAGTCGTGACAGCAACAACTGATGTATAATGTATAATTAGTTTGGTGGTGGTCAGTAGGCTATAGTAGGCCTGGAGGGTTGTGGTGTTGTCATACTATATTACTGTAGCACTATGTTCTTTTATTTGCATGGTAATGTTGAGTTGAGCTAGTTTTGTGTTGTGCTTCAGGCCCTGGAGCCTCTCTCTTTCTCTCTTTCTCTCTGCTGCCACACTTTTTAATCCCCTTTTGGAGTCACAAAGTCCCAGCCTTATTAGCATATATCTCCCCTCCTCTTCTGCTTTATTTTGCTGGTGACAGTTATTTTTGTAATTTTAATGACTTTGCCCCAATCTCAAATGCATTTTGTTTTTGTCTTTTTCTATTTGGGTCAGTTTGTTTGTTTATTTTCTCTTTTTTTTTTCGCAGAGGGAGCGGTTAAGTATCTTCTTTGTGCTGTCTGCCAGCCAGGTAGCTTTGTGCTGTCTGCCAGCCAGGTAGCTTTGTGCTGTCTGCCAGCCAGGTAGCTTTGTGCTGTCTGCCANAGCCAGGTAGCTTTGTGCTGTCTGCCAGCCAGGTAGCTTTGTGCTGTCTGCCAGCCAGGTAGCTTTGTGCTGTCTGCCAGCCAGGTAGCTTTGTGGGGCCTCTCTACTGTATGTAATATGGAGGAGTGTGTGTGTATGTGCACTGTGTGCCAACAGATAGGCAACCAAGGAGAGATAGTCATTTAGCAGACGCTCTAGCTAACATTTAAAATGTCATGTGACAATGATGAATGACCTTTGTTCAGTGTGTTCTACTTCACTTTCCTCTGTGGCTTAGATTGAGTTTTGCTTTAGTTATTGAATTAGATTTTATATTGTGTTTTTAGTTCAGAGTTGTGGGGCTGAATGTCAGAGTAGATTTCCAAGTTGCGTTTTCTCAGTGTTGTGCTATGTGGAGATTTCTGACATCACAGTTTGTTGGGTGTTGTATTTCAGGGAGTGTTGTCATGCTGGGTGATGCTGTGTGGGTTATCTGGCTCGCTTCCAGCAAGCAGCTGTAACTCCTCTCAAGATGTCCAAACACACACACATACTGTACATACACACACACACCACCACCAATCCCGCCTCTACCCCGAGGTAACTTGCTCAGCACAGTTGAAATCCTCCAACCACACACTGCGAGGGCAGGGGCCAGGGGACAATTGACAAGGGGGCTGAGGGTAGGGTGGGAAGGTCAAAGACCAACGGTAGCCCACGGTCAGCACTTATAGGAGAGCGATCATGACGGTCTTGGCAATAAGGATACTGCAGAGCCGGAGAATCCCCTTTCTGCTAATGTACAGAGCCGCTCTTCTAGAAAGCCCAGTGTTTTTCCATAAAACCGCATCTATCGCCGTTTAGAAGCTTACGTTGTAATCCTCCATGACGGATTGAGTCTGCTGCAGTGGCCTCTCTGAGGCTCCCCTTTGATACAAAGTTGTGTGCAGTATAACCCTTTCCCTAATATTGGGCCCAGGTCTAAGCTTGGGGATTGACCTGGAGCTGGAGACAATAAGAGACAATAAGAGGGAGCACATGAATGGGTGTAGAGCTGGACGATGTGGATAAAAATCCATATCTGAATGAATGCCATAACAATAAATAGAATGATACATTTATAATATTAATGTGTATAAGTATTTTTTTAAATGATCCTTTAACCACTACTACCAGTTTGATGGTTGTAGCAATGAATTGTCCCATTAACAATCACTCATATTAGCAACTTATTTCATTTCAAACTTCACATTTCTCTAGTGTAGGCTACTTATTGTAATGAACAATATCAGCAAAATACCAGCGATTACTGACCGTTACGGTCGGTGTCGATAAATTTGAAATMATCGTCCCAGCTCTAAAAGTGTGTCTGTGTTTGGGCATGGTGAAGAGGAGATGAGGAGAGGACAAGAGAAGAGAAGAGAAGGGTCAGTCGGTTCTTGGCGTAGGTAGGTATTGAAATGTCCACTATCTGACTGGACAAGTGTGTGTGTGTGCATTCTCTGGACTGGAGGATAGTATTAGACTGAGAGTGTGGGGAGGTCTGAAGCTATAGAGGACCTGGGTACTGTAGCTCTGTTATTATCTCCACCCAGCAGACAAGCCAGGATTACTGCACACTCATATAAATGGCTACTAATATAAGGACATTACTCTCACGGACCACTACCATTAAGACTCCTCTGAGACAGGGACATTACTCTCAACTGACGCACTACCATTAAGACTCCTCTGAGACAGGGACATTATCCTCACGGACCACTACCATTAAGACTCCTCTGAGACAGGGACATTACTCCTCACGGACCACTACCATTAAGACTCCTCTGAGACAGGGACATTACTCTCACGGACCACTACCATTAAGACTCCTCTGAGACAGGGACATTACTCTCACGGACCACTACCATTAAGACTCCTCTGAGACAGGGACATTACTCTCACGGACCACTACCATTAAGACTCCTCTGAGACAGGGACATTACTCTCACGACCACTACCATTAAGACTCCTCTGAGACAGGGACATTACTACCTCATCAACGGACCACTACCATTAAGACTCCTCTGAGACAGGGACATTACTCTCACGGACCACTACCATTAAGACTCCTCTGAGACAGGGACTCCTCTGAGACAGCTTTTCTTTCTTTCTTCTGATCCATCCGTCCCTTTATCACTCCAATTCTGTCTCTTTCACAGACACACATTCTGTATCTGCCATTCTCTCCCTCCCTAACTCCATTCTCCCTTTTTCTCCCCCCCCCCCTCTGTCTCTCTATCCCTCTCAGGGTATTAGGCATTCAAAGATATCTCTCTGGCTGGCATGTGGTAGAAGTTATCAGTCCATCTCTCCCTCCCTCTATCTCTCTAATCTTCCTTAATCTTCCAGTCCAGAGTGAAGTGAGAATTTGTTTCTCACTCTCTCTCATCAATCTCTTGCACTCTCCTTTCCCTTCCTCCATCTCCCTCTTTCTCTTCTTGTCCCCCTCCCTTATTTAATCTCTCCCGATTCTTTCACCTCTCTCCTCATCTTTCTTGCTCATTCCAGGATTCAACCTGCTTTCTCGTCTCCATTTACTTCTTCTCTCTCTCCCCCTATTCTCTCAACACCTCTCTCTCGCTCCCTATTCCTCCCCCTCTCCTTCTCTCCCATCTCCACCTCTCCTTCTCTCTATCAATCTCTCTCTCGTCTTCCATCTCTTTCTCCCTGCAGAGTTGATCAGTGTGTTAACCCAGTCGGTTAACCCTGCAGTGTGTCTTTCTCTGTCACCCATTCACATCCGCTGTGTGGCCCCAGCCAGTCAGAGGGTAAAGACATGATGACTTCCATCCATTCACCATTGTGAATCACTGCACAGGAACAAAAGCACTAGGAAGGGCTAACCTGTCCTCAAAACAAACCCTCTGTTGCCAGGCTACCAGGGAGCAGTGATGAAAGAGAATGAACAGAATAATAATAGAAGTCCTAACCAGATAATGTCCACTACAGAGGGCCTTTAGACGACAGAGACACACACACAGGAAATACTGTTTTTTACAATATGCCAGGCTCTCCAACTAAAACCTGTCACTGTATTGGGCAATTGTAACACGGCACTGTTTTTTCAGACTTTGACCCCGATTTAATTGCTTTTAATAGAAAAAAAACAAATCACAGGTTCGCTGATAATGTTTACGCTGTATGTCAAGGACAGGTGTAGTTTTGCGTCATTATGCACTGACAACGTGTCCAAGGAGGAACAGCTTGCAGGAGGTGTTGGTTTTAACACCGTTAACACTTCCTACACAGCATAAATACTCTCCGAGCATGGTTTTCCCTTTTTCTGAGATTGACCGAAGTGAGGCCTCAATCCCGGTTTGTATTGTACAAAATATACCATCTTTAGCTACAGTAAGGAATGTACAGAATGTGCTGCACTTGCAGGAAGAAGAGAAAATGAAATGATAAGGAGGAGAAGGATGGATAAGTGGAGAGGAAGAGGAGGATCAACTGCTTGGTGCTGATTAGGTAGTGGATGAATGCTGGGTCAGGTAGTTTAATCCTGATTGGATTTGCTGGGCAGATTGTTTCCAGTGGTAATAGAGTATATATTGAGCAGTAGAGGCTCCTCAGAGAAGGAAGGGGAGGACCATCCAACTGAATTTCAGAAAATAAATAAATAATGAAACATAAAAAAAGTTATCTTTTTTTATATACACTGCTCCAAAAAATAAAGGGAACACTTAAACAACACAATGTAACTCCAAGTCAATCACACTTCTGTGAAATCAAACTGTCCACTTAGGAAGCAACACTGATTGACAATATCCTAGCTTCCTGGCTGATGTTTTGGTCACTTTTGAATGCTGGCGGTGCTCTCCACTCTAGTGGTAGCATGAGACGGAGTCTACAACCCACACAAGTGGCTCAGGTAGTGCAGTTCATCCAGGATAGCAAATCCAATGCGAGCTGTGGCAAAAAGGTTTGCTGTGTCTGTCAGCGTAGTGTCCAGAGCATGGAGGCGCTACCAGGAGACAGGCCAGTACATCAGGAGAGTGGAGGAGGCCGTAGGAGGGGCAACAACCCGCAGCAGGGACCGCTACCTCCGCCTTTGTGCAAGGAGGTGCACTGCCAGAGCCTGCAAAATGACCTCCAGCAGGCCACAAATGTGCATGTGTCAGCTATGGTTCCACAAGGGTCTGAGGATCTTCATCTCGGTACCTAATGGCAGGTCAGGTACCTCCTGGCGAGCAACATGGAGGGCTTTGCGGCCCCACAAAGAAAATGCCACCCCACCAAGCCATGACTGGACGCACGCCAACGCGGTCATGGCTGGAAGGATGTGGCAGCAGCAGAACGTATCTGCCACGGCGTCTCCAGACTTCGTCACCAGTCTGTCACAATGTGCGCATTTGCCTTCAGTGTGAACCTGCTATTCATCTGTGAAGAGCACAGGGCGCCAGTGGCGAATGCCAATCTTGGAATGTTCTCTGGCAAATGCCAAACGTCATGCACGGTGTTGGGCTGTAAGCACACCCCACCTGTGAGACGTCGGGCCTCATACCACCCTCATGGATCTGTTTCTGACCGTTTGAGCAGACACAATGCACATCTTGTGGCCTGCGGGAGGTCATTTTGAGGGCGCTGGCAGTGCCCTCCTTGCACAAAGGCGGAGGTAGGGTCCTGCTGGCTGGGTTGTTGGCCCTCCTAGCGGCCTCCCCAACGGCTCCCTAGCTGATTCTGGCCTGTCTCCTGGTAGCCCGTGCACATGCATCTGGACGACTACAGGCTGCAGAGAACCACAGCAGACAACACTTTTTGACACACAGCGCAGCGACACTTGATGTGCCAAATCCGGAGTGAACGTGCACTACCGGATGAGCCACTGGTGTGCTTGTGAACTCCGTCTCATTGCTACCACGTAAGAGTGGAGGAGCACCGCCAGCATTCAAAGTGACCAAAACATATCAGCCAGGAAGCATAGAAATGAAAGTGGGCTGTGCGTCAGCCAACGCTGACAGAATCACTCTTT
>NC_036871.1:32395904-32421711 GCF_002910315.2 Salvelinus sp. IW2-2015 | reverse complement strand
AATTTCACATGCTGTTGTGCAAATGGAATAGACAAAAGGTGGAAATTATAGGCAATTAGCAAGACACCCCCAAAAAAGGAGTGATTCTGCACGTGGTGACCACAGACCACTTCTCAGTTCCTATGCTTCCTGGCTGATGTTTTGGTCACTTTTGAATGCTGGCGGTGCTCTCACTTAGTGGTAGCATGAGACGGAGTCTACAACCCACACAAGTGGCTCAGGTAGTGCAGTTCATCCAGGATAGCAAATCAATGCGAGCTGTGGAAAAAGGTTTGCTGTGTCTGTCAGCGTAGTGTCCAGAGCATGGAGGCGCTACCAGGAGACAGGCCAGTACATCAGGAGATGTGGAGGAGGCCGTAGGAGGGCAACAACCCAGCAGCAGGACCGCTACCTCCGCCTTTGTGCAAGGAGGTGCACTGCCAGAGCCCTGCAAAATGACCTCCGCAGGCCCAAGATGTTTGCATGTGTCAGCATTAGGTCTCACAAGGGGTCTGAGGATTCATTCGGTAACCTAATGCAATCTCTCTCTTTTTTGGGGGTGTCTTGCTAATTGCCTATAATTTCCACCTTTTGTCTATTCCATGTGCACAACAGCATGTGAAATTTATTGTCAATCAGTGTTGCTTCCTAAGTGGACAGTTTGATTTCACAGAAGTGTGATTGACTTGGAGTTACATTGTGTTGTTTAAGTGTTCCCTTTATTTTTTTGAGCAGTGTATATTTACTAGTGATGCACAGATATGACATTTTGGCCGATACTGATATCCGATATTTCCTRGCCAAAAAAAACTATACCAATAACCAATATTTAGGATTTTAGCAGCCTTTTAAGCGTTCTAGTACAGTTAAATAGTTAACACACACACATGGACGCAGCGGTCTAAGGCACTGCCTTTCAGTGCAAGAGGCGTCACTACAGTCCCTGGTTCGAATCCAGGCTGTATCACATCCGGCCGTGATTGGGAGTTCCATAGGGCGGCGCACAATTGGCCCAGCGTTGTCCGTGCCGTCATTGTAAATAAGAATTTGTTCTTAACTGACATGCCTAGTTAAATGAAGGTTACACACACACACACCATATTGGCATTTACGTATGTCCCCATTATCAGTAAAACATAATCAAAACCAAAKATTTCTTTCACTTACTTGCTGTGCTGTTTCGTTGTTCATTTGTTCAGTTGTTTCATTCTCAAACAGGATTTGTATGGAACGCCGTTTGGGCCTTTGCGTGTCAAAAAAGATATACGTGAAATAACACTATTTGAAGTGTCAAATAACAGTATTTGACGTGTCAAATTAGCTTGTTGACCAATCAGGACCTGAATACGACTGCACGTCTCATAATAATTTAACACGTTTATTCATTTTTTACGTAGTTATTACACATTGATTGCACTCACTCGTATMTCATATGTCACAACGATTCATCGATACGTATGCTATTATGCTGGTAAAGTTGTCTCGCACACCTACAAGTGGTGGTCATAAAAAAAAGCTAGCTAGCTCATYGATGCAAACAATGTTCTTCCCCAAAAACATAGCAAAACGGCATAATCTGTTTCAGTAGCTATAGTTAGCTAGCTAACTATAWAGCTAGGTGTCATCATCTAAAATAACACTCATTTATAAGACAGTTCTTATTTGATTAATGGTGGTCGGACCCATCTATGTGAAGCTAGCCACAATAAGGATTAGCCACAATAGTGGACTTTGCGGTTAGCCTTCAAAATAAAAGTATGGCATAATTCTGCTATTTGTATTAATTTGCATCACTGTCAATGGCATACTTTATTTTGAAGGCAAACCGCAAATTCCACTATTGTGCCTAGCTTCTCAACACATAACCCGGTCCAGTCGAGCCTCACTAGCCAGATGAAGCTAGCTGGCTACTTTTAACATTAGCTTTGGGCAACAGGGTTAAGTTGCAGGCTAGCTATTTATTTTCATGATCTGAAGTTCAACTTCAATAGGCGAACAACAAGTGGCAACCTAGCTAATACTTACTCACAAGGATTCCTAAATCATTGCTAAGAATAATGAAAATGACTGCAGTTTCTACTGGTCATTGTTTTCAGGCTAGTTCTACTGGTGCTAGCTAGGTACCAAGCTAAAGCTAGCTACCCCAGAAGTTGCAGTCYAACAAATTATGCTTTATTACCAACGCGGTATTGTAAGCACATCGTTCGTGGCCGATGTTTGCTTGTTTGCAGACTTTTTTGTACAGCTTTGACAGTGATACTGTATCTTTATTGACATTCAAAGACCCAAACGGTGTTCCATAGTATGTATGTATGTTGTGTAGCTAATAGCATTGACGCTATACTGTGTAACTCCAGTAGGGCAACATCTGAAAAATAGTGCACGTGGTAGTGTGTACCGGTGCTCGACCAGTCGGTGAAAGCCAACATCACCCACGACAGAGAATGGTTGTTTGTCAAGGGCAATGAATTCCATTATCTTGACTTTAATGGATTCGCCTTTGAGTTGTCTCGCTGAAATGCTCTTACTCTTTCAAATGACTGCTCGTCTTGTTGACTGCTCGATCCACACAGSAGACATTGTGGGCTAGGTTAGGAATGCTGTGTTGCACGTCTAGCGCAAAATTTTAAGTGCCGTCATTACATCATGTACCTACGTTATATACAGTAGGTATGCACGGTAGCTTTGACATCGGTTTTTAACATCGGCGTTTACTAGACATCGGGCCGATACCGATGTTGCCATTTTTAGCTAATATTGGCCAATTCCGATATGTTCACCGATATATCGTGCATCCRTAATATTTACATCACGAAATACCTGAATAAAACACACATTGATTTCAATACAAAACCGAGAAGGCTCATGGTTCTCACCCCCTTCCATAGACCTACATGGTAATTATGACAACTTCCGGAGGACATCTTCCATCCAATCAAAGGATCAAAGAATGAACCTAGTACGACGCATGTGTGATTTCGAAGCTTGGTGAGTTGGTGACATTGTTGGATAAACTGAGACTGAGAGTGAATACTGATAGTTGAGCATTTTTTAAATAATTCAATTCAAATTAGTTCCTTCAAACTATGGGAGATGGAGGAGGTAGATTGCATATTGTTTTCTTGATTTTATAACTTTTTTGTGTCGAGTTAGTTAGCAAGGCAAATTTAAATAAATTACACTATCAGTAGCAGGTAGTTAGTTAGCTAACAGAGTGCAGTTTTCTCTGCCAGAATGTCTAACGCTAATGACAATGTAGTGGATTTTTTGTTGAAGAACCCCTTTCACTGCCCACATCAGATTCAAGCTTCTGGGAAAAATCCTCATCAATCATTTAATGGATGAAGATCTGTGTATTCAAACTGCGTAACATAACAAGAAGGTAAGAAGAAACAGAGTCTCAAGCAGCTTATTGACATTACTGCATTTTTGGGCATGCAAGAGTTGACTTTTACTTAGGGGCACGATTAGAGGGAACTACAAGGAGCTTACAGAGGTAATTGCACGTTACAATGCTTTACTTGCTGAGCATATGGATGTTTCTACTGTCTTCTCTGGGATGTCAAATTCAATTCAGAGTGATTTGATAGCTTCCATCACATCATCCATTAAAAGTGAGATGACACAGCAATTTTTTAGCACAACGCGCACTCAAGTAGGCTACGCTTTCCACTTTCCTCAGGTATTTATTTAACAATGTGATAACGCATCATCACTCCCAAAAGACACAAACAAAAACTCTTTACATAAATGTTGCAGCAACCTAGGCTACACTTAAACATTAGCGATCTGACATGCAGTATGGGATGAAAACAAGACCATTTTTCTGTCTGATTAACTGTAGGCTACTAACAACAGTAACTGCAAACAGCCTATGTGCCCTGTCCATCTGGTCAGGGTAAGGAAATTGGTAACGGTATGTAATTATAGTCCATTTGTTTTTGTCAGGAGAAAATGTGAATGTAATCAAATTTGAATGTATTTTTTAATTTGAGCTGGATAGGCTGCATAGACCTTTTCAATCCAAAATTATTAACTGGAATTAATCAATTAACACAATAGTGATGACATAGACTGTGAGTAAATYTTTTATTAGTGTTACAGTTGCATAGGCCTGCATGATGCAAACACGTATAAAGCAAGCTCAGCCCTGTGAGTTCTATTGTCCATCAGTTGTTGCCTCTGTGTCTGTGTAGAGGACACCCCCGTTTGTCTAGTTTAATATAATTCAGATGAACAAGTCTAAATAAAAAATGTCAATAAAAAAAAAAAACAAGGTAGCTGCTGTTTGACAGGGTTTTCATCCTCCCCATGGCCAGGAGTTTGATTTAGAAAAAGTGATCCCATCATAGCCCATATAAAACCTTTTTACAACTGATTAATCACTGTCATACCCTATAGGGTTCGGYGTTTTACCACCACTCTGGGACCTGTGGTGCCATCAGTCTGCTCACAATTGACGATTATCGTCAGATATGTGGATGATCAGGGCTTTATTCAGGAATGTTTCTTGGGCTACTTTCAGTGTCAAGTGGGCGAGATGCGCAGTCTGTGTTTAACTTCACGGAGAAACTTGTTCAAACCTATGATGGCTTAGCTGTAATGGAATATATCTGATATTTGTATTTCCAGCTAAGTCCCCTGCTGTTCCCTGATTTAAGAGGTGATGACCAGTCCACTCTACTACCATTGTCAACTCTGTCCTGACATGAACTGAAGCCACGTCTCATGTGCCCTCTCATCCACTGGCACATTGAAGGTTTCCTCTCCGAGCACTGTGAGTAGCCCTGCACATTTTCTCTCATTATTGTATGTAGAGTCAATCACATTAATACACATATATGATTTACTCCTTTCTTGGACTAACTCATTCTGATCTCGTTTGTCTAACTGTGTTACCATAAATGTCTTTATTAAACGTTTTAAGTAAAAAATCATTTGTCTTTAACGATTAAAAAAAAAAAAAAAATTGTCATCTCTGTGCGGTCCGCGCCTATACTGTGGGACTCCCATCATCCTCCCAAATGTGTCATGTCACCAGCCTCAGCCACCAGATCTCTCCAATGGGATTGTGTGTGTTTTAAGTGGCTGCTAGAGTTGATTGTGCTGAAATGAACTATATAGGCAACATTATTATGCATACAACAAACCATAGGAAATCACATTCATCTATTAGGATGTGTAACGCTAATGACATTGATTGGCGTAATAGCAGCAACACTGGCGCAGGCACGAAAACAATGGGAGGTCAGTTATATTCCTTGTTATTATTATTTAATATTATTACGTCCCTGCTGGCCAGAGTGAGAGAGTGAGACGTGGGGTGCCACTGTTCATGACGCTGATGGGAGCGCTACTATCGGCCCATTAATCCCAGTAATTGGCAAACATTCTATTGGGACGACCCTGTCCTCTGTTGCCACGGAAACCTAGACAGACTAAGACACCTTCCCAGCAGCAGCTTGTTTTGTTTATGTCTGAAATTGACTTTGCAAACAGGCTGCAGAGAGAGAGATAGAGAGAGAGAGTCTGCCGGTTCACTCTCAGCTATAATATGGCAATAGCCGGTTCAATTCCCTCTGGAATAACTCTGCTATATCTACAATCAAGGCAATTAACCTGGATTCCTCTTGTGAGATTCCAGCTGTGTGGAGGGCTACGTGTAAAGATGTAACCTAGCAAAGTCTCTCTGATAAAGGGCATCAGCTCAGCGAATCAGCAACGCATTGTAATCACGTTTCACACTGTGCTAATCACTTCAGCTTAATTTATCATTGGTATGAAAACAGTATTATACGCTACTAACAGAGAGAGGGGATAGAGGGAGATGGGGACAGAGGGAGGGGATAGAGGGAGACGGGGACAGGGAGGCAGAGAGAGGAGATAGAGGGAGAGAAACAAAATAGGGATGAGGCTGGCGAGAATGCAAGAGAGAGCAGGATAATAATGACTTGAGAGAGAGACAGAAAGCCAGAGAGAAAGAGAGCAACAGCTGAGGAAAACTTGAAGAGAGAAGAGGGAAAAAGAGAGGAATATTGTGTACATAAAAAAATAACTCTTACTCTTCTAAAACCACACTAATTCAATCTGGGGAATCCAGTGAAGTGACTGAGCTCACCCTCCCTCCATCCCTTCGTCATCTTTGTCATTTCAAAATAGAGCTCAGAGAAACTCCTAATCCTCCTTCTGATACCGACACTGCACAGCACAGAGGCAACATCACCAGAGAAGATAGAGCGAGAGAGAAAATATATATATAATATATATAAAATTAATATATATAATAATATATATATATTATATATATAATATATATAATATTATATATATATATATACACTACCGTTCAAAAGTTTGGGTCACTTAGAAAACGTCCTTGTTTTGAAAGAAAAGCACATTTTTTGTCCATTAAAATAACATCAAAAATGATCAGAAATACAGAGTAACATTGTTAAGTGTAATGACAGTTGTAAGTGAAACAGCAAGATTTACTCATGGAAATATCTACAGAGGGCGTACAGAGGCCCAATATCAGCAGCCATCACTCCTGTGTTCCAATGGCACGTTGTTGTTAGCTAATCCAAGTTTATCATTTTAAAAGCTATTAATCATTAGAAAACCCTTTTCAATTATGTTAGCACAGCTGAAAACTGTTGTTTGATTAAAGAAGCAATAAAACTGGCCTTCTTTAGACTATGAGAGTTGTGGCTAGAGCATCAGCATTTTGTGGTTCAATTAAAGGCTTAAAATGGCCAGAAACAAAGACTTTTCTTCTGAAACTTCATCAGTCTATTCTTGTTCTGAAATTAAGGCTATTCCATGCGAGAAATTGCCAAAAAACTGAAATTCGTACAACGCTGTGTACTACTCCCTTCACAGAGCAGCGCAAACTGGCTCTAATCAGAAATAGAAAGAGGAGTGGAGTCCCCACTGCACAACTGAGCAAGAGGACAAGTACATTAGAGTGTCTAGTTGAGAAACAGACGCCTCACAAGTCCTCAACTGGCAGCTTCATTAAATAGCACCTGCAAACACCAGTCTCAATGTCAACAGTGAAGAGGCGACTCCGGGATGCTGGCTTCAGCAGAGTTGCAAAGAAAAAGACATCTCAGAATGTGTCAATAAAAAGAAGAGATTAAGATGGGCAAAAAGAACACTGGACAGAGGAACTTTTCTTCAAAACAAGGACATTTCTTAGGGAACCCCTTACTTTTGAACAGTAGTGTACCTCTACCGGTCAAACGTTTTAGAACTCTTACTCATTCAAGGGTTTTCTTTATTTTTTTACTATTTTCACATTGTAGAGTAAATAGTGAAGACATCAAAACAGTGAAATAACACATATGGAATCATGTAGTAACCAAAAAAAGTGTTAAACAAATATTAATATTTAGATTCTTCAAAGTAGCCACACTTTGCCTTGATGACAGTTTTGCACACTCTTGGCATTCTCTCAACCAGCTTCATGAGGTAGTCACCTGGAATGCATTTCAATTAACAGGTGTGCCTTCTTATAAAGTTCTGGAAATGTCTTTCCTTCTTAATGCGTTGAGCCAATCAGTTGTGTTGTGACGATGTAGGGTATACAGAAGATAGCCCTATTGGTAAAAGACCAAGTCCATATTATGGCAAGTACAGCTCAAGTAAGCACAAGAGAAACAATAGTCCATCATTACTAAAGACATGAAGGTCAGTCAATGCGGAAAAATTTCAAGTTTGAACTTTTCGTTCAAGTGCAGTTGCAAATACCATCAAGGCCTCTATGATAAACTGCTCTCATGATGACGCCACAGGAATGAAACTCAGAGTACCTCTCCTGCAGAGGATATGTTAATTAGAGTTAACAGCCTCAGAAATTGCAGCCCAAATAAATGCTTCACAGAGTTCAAGTAACAGACACATCTCAACATCAACTGTTCAGAGGAGACRGTGTGAATCAGGTATTCGTGGTCGAATTGCTGCAAGGAAACCACTACTAAAGGACACCAATAAAATAAGAGACTTGCTTGAGCCAAGAAACATGAGCAATGGACATTAGACCAGTGGAAATGTATCCAAATTGGAGATTTTTGGTTCCAACCGCCGTGTCTTTGTGAGACGCGGTGTGGGTGAACGGATGATCTCCGCATGTGGATTTCCCACCGTAAAGCATGGAGGAGGAGGTGTTATGGTGTGGGGGTGCTTTGCTGGTGACACTGTCTGTGATTTATTTAGAATTCAAGGCACACTTAAACAGCATGGCTACCACAGCAGCAATACGCCATCCCATCTGGTTTGGGCTTAGTGGGACTATCATTTGTTTTTCAAAAGGACAATGACCCAACACACCTCCAGGCTGTGTAAGGGCTATTTTACCAAGAAGGAGAGGGATGGAGTGCTGCATCAGATGACCTGGCTTCCACAATCCCTGACCTCAACCCAATTGAGATGGTTTGGGATGAGTCGGACCGCAGAGTGAAGGCAAAGCAGCCAACAAGTGCTCAGCATATGTGGGAACTCCTTCCAAGTGAAGCTGGTTGAGAGAATGCCAAGAGTGTGCAAAGATGTCATCAAGGCAAAGGTTGGCTATTTGAAGAATCTCAAATAAAAACCCTTGAATGAGTAGGTGTTCTAAAACTTTTGACCGGTAGTGTGTGTGTGTGATATATATATATATAMAMAMAGAGAGAGAGAGAGATGGACAGGAAAGGGGGGAATAACTGAGGATTGTGTCGTATTTGAACTCCGTCTATTGGTGGCATTCCTTGACAAGTTCCTCTTTAATTAAAACGAAATACTCCACACTTTAAAACCATTCTTATGATTAACACTCTGATCCGCCACCKCCCCCCTAAAAAGTACTTTTTTAAATTAAAAAACGTTAGTGATTTTTACTTCAAAATCCATTAATTAAAAAACCTAAATGAACAATGGTGTGATATTGAGGCAAACCCCTACTTTGCTCATTAGCTGTTGGTTAATTGATCCAAACTGCAATGTTTACCAGAGGGACACTAAAGATGAAAACATTCTAATTTGACCTACTTAATTGCACCTCTTTAAAGATTGGGGACGAAAGGGAACAGTTTGATTTTCAAGATCATAGGAAAGTGGAATTTTAAAGCTTTTAAATTCTCTCTGGGTCTCTTTGTTCCCTGTATAGAATTAGTCTGTTAATTGTGGACTGATCAACTGCTGATCAACTGCTGGTTGAAGTAACTGGATACGACTTGAATAAAAATATTATTTAAAAAAAGGAAATATAAAACAAATTCAACTGAAATTGCTGATGGTCAAGTGTCAATGTCGTCCAGTCAAGAACCCATGCTCGACCTCCATTTCACCTCATCATAGGCCAGACACGGCCCATCCATCATAACTCCATTATCCCAAAATACAGTACAGCAACATCAGCACACTGCTAACTCATCTGTTACCAGAGCTAAACCAAGTCCAATCTCAACTTCCTCTGTATTTTCACCAACTTTTCACTTATTTTTACTTTATTTATTCTTAAGGGTTTCAAGCAGCAAAGAAAAACACTGGGTTTTTGTGAGCAATCTTTCAAATTATTAGTACATGTAAACAGCTTGATCGGATTTCCAGTGGTGTATTTGATCTGCACATGTGCCAGCACCAGTAGTGCAAGCCTCCCTCTTACCCRGTGTGTCACGCCCTGACCGTAGAGATCCTTTTTATGTCTCTATTTTGGTTGGTCAGGGCGTGAGTTTGGGTGGGCARTCTATGTCTGGTGTTCTATGTTGTCCTTGTTTTGTATTTCTGTGTGTTTGGCCTGGTATGGTTCTCAATCAGAGGCTGTCTATCGTTGTCTCTGATTGAGAATCATACTTAGGTAGCCTGTTCCCACCTGTGTTTGTGGGTGGTTGTTTTCTNTCTATGTCTGGTGTTCTATGTTGTCCTTGTTTTGTATTTCTGTGTGTTTGGCCTGGTATGGTTCTCAATCAGAGGCTGTCTATCGTTGTCTCTGATTGAGAATCATACTTAGGTAGCCTGTTCCCACCTGTGTTTGTGGGTGGTTGTTTTCTCTTTTGTGTGTTCACCTTACAGGACTGTTCGATTATCGTTTTGGTTGTTTTGTCAAGTGTTTCATATTTTAATTAATATAATGAACACTTACCACGCTGCACCTTGGTCCTCCTCTCCTTCTCCAGACGACGATCGTGACACCGTGAGTGAAGTGAGTTAGGAAAAACTGAAAGTATACATTTTACAAATAGTTTCCACATACAAACTTTATATGTCTGAACTCAGAATAAAATAGCCTGGTCACTATGGTAGAAAATGTATTTTGATTGCTGATTTTCCTACCAGGTAGCCTGATTTCATGTAAACAGTATGCAAACGATTTAAACAAACTATTATAGCAACCTATCCACAATAAACATATTATTGTGTGCATGTAACTGTGATCATTGAGTATCTCAAGTTGAAGGTAGACTCGGCTGCCATGAGCAACTAAATGATCCTTTTAACTTCTGTGTGCGATTGTAAAATAATCCGTTCATGGACCTACATCTGGCGTATTCGAAGCAATTATTGGTACCATGATTGTCTTCTAAAAATATAAATATTTACAGGAAGATTGACCACGTAGATTGTAATTTTTCCAGTTACTATAATGGGGATCATGTTTTCTACAAACAATGCCTGCAGTATGGTGGTCAACCTTGAACTCTCGTGGTTTCAGTGAGAGAGGGCGGTTGTTCTCCCTGCTGAAACTCTATTGTATTTCTTGGCATTCATTATACATCTTCTTCTGTAAGGCCAAAGTTTGAATTCCAGTGAGATGATGGGGCCTAGGAGGGTGCAACCTTGCATGGTGGTAAAGGGCCAAAGGCCACACCCTTTCATGCAATGACATGCCCATTAACATCGTGGCACTATAACAATCGTTTTAATATGTCAACTTTGAAAGGTTACTCCCATCACCCCGCGTGACCTAGAGTCATAAAATATGGTACCTAGATCTCTTTCCTAAAGGTGTCCGCATACATAAGTTCAGTTTGCTCCTATCAGACCTTGGCTAGGTGAAGAAAATGTATGTGCTTGCATATTCCCCAAAGCGGCAATATTACTGTTTGTCTCTCTTGAGCCACTGTAGCAACAACATTGCCAGAAACACTCTTCAAAAAAAGATATATCAAGAAATCTGTCAATAATTGACGATTTTCCCGAGGAGGTCTTAGTCATGCAATTTTACATCTAACTAAGATGTTTGGGGCAGTATTTCTCAAGTTTAAAAAATGCGCATGAAAGGCCTCTCGTTGAAATACGACAAACACTTCATGTTCCCACTCCTATTAGCAATATTAGGAGAGGATGAAGGGGCGTACACTTTAGCTACCGAACTTCGACTTGACTCAAGAAAAACATTTGTGRGCACGAAGACCAAAACGAACAATAAGCGCCACAAAATTTCTGCAGAATATATGAGAAAACTGTTTCAATGGGGAAGCATACAGTAAGACTTACAAAGTTCATATTTGCCTCAAGGARCCATAAGGTCTGCCATGATGGCTATTTCGCCATTTTGAATTTTGTGGAAAAAATATAACAACTTCTACTTCGGAACCACTGGGCCGATCTGGATGAAACTTGATATATAGCATCTATTGTACCAAGGTCTCTCAATGCAATATTTTCCAGGCTAGTACCTGAAACAATATGGTCGCTATAAACCAATGAACATTCAAGTGGGCATGACCTGGCACATAAATGCATATAAATCAAATACTGCCAAGACTCTACATGTAATCGACACTAGTTCAGCACTCTACATGTAATGACACTGTCAAGACTCTAACTTGTAATGACACTGTCAAGATCTACATGTATGACATGTCATGACTCTACATGTAATGACACTGTCAATACTTACATGTAATGACACTGCCAAGGACTCTACATGTAATGACACTGTCAAGATCTACATGTAATGACACTGTCAAGACTCTTACATGTAATGAACTGTCAAGACTCTACATGTAATGACACTGTCAAGACTCTACATGTAATGACACTGTCAAGACTCTACATGTAATGACACTGTCAATACTCTACATGTAATGACACTGCCAAGACTCTACATGTAATGACCTGTCAAGACTCTACATGTAATGACACTGTCAAGACTCTACATGTAATGACACTGTCAAGACTCTACATGTAATGACACTGCCAAGACTCTACATGTTAATGAAATGCCAAGACTCTACCATGTAATGACACTGTCAAGACTCTACATGTAATGATATGTTTGAGCTAGAGTCCTAAAATATATACAACATTTAGTTCCAGTCAGTCCAGRGGTTCTGGAGAAAAATATGTTTCAAGTAGTCAACATAACTAAAACATTTCCAAAATGCATGAAAAGCATATTACATGATCTGTTCAATGTTGAGTTCTAATATTTGGCAAGCGCGGTAAGGAGTACAGAAGTAGCTCATCCTAGGGGGCAATGTGTTCTGATGGTGGTGCTATGGGGCCAAAGCTTGAACCCGACATGGCTGCTTGCAGATGTATTTCTTAATTTTTTATTATTTCTCTCTCATCCTTGTCTTTGAACCTCTCTGTTTCTCTCGGTCTCATCTCAGGTCAAAGGACTTTTAATGAAGAGCTGCTCTCCAGGGAACATCGCTAGCACATCGTCCCTGGGCCATCTCGCCATACAGTCCCTATGAAAAATGCAGGGCCGGTGTTGTAGCCAGCAGAGAGCTCCCGCCTGTGCTGTCACTTGCCTTGCCCACAGGTCCACACCAAAGTAGCCTGTGTTTTCTTCCTTCCTCTGCAGCACTGGAACAACACACATTATCACATCATCAATATGTATCCTTGTCTCTCTCCTGTCCCCTCTTCTCCAGGTCTGCTCACATGTATCCATCATCTCTCCCCTTTTTTACCTTCCCTTTCCACTTCCACAGTGCCTTCTACCGTCTTCCCGCCTTCCCTTCATCCTCTTCTCCCCTCCCGCTGTCTGTACCCTCCATCTCTCTCCCCTCCATCGCTCCTGCTCCTCTCCTCTGATCGAGGTGGGTTTGGACCTTAATGAATGTATGCCTGGCTTCTCTCTCCATACGAGGAGCTGCTGATGCAAAAACAAATATTCCTCTGCTTTATTTTGCTAAGAAAGGGCATCTGAAGACATGCGTGACGCAAATGTGACTGATGATGTGGTTAGCGTGATCCTTAGCGTGTTTGAAGGCATTGTTAGTATGTTCTGTGCTATGCTCTGACAGATTAGCGGCTTTGCACATGGAGCCCTTGCCCCGTTAAATCAGGTCTGTCAAAATGGGCAAGCCATGGATTTACTGACTGACAAAAATAAGTACAAGCGTACACACACGCACACACACAGAGCCACATACATACACACACAGAGAGCCATGTACACACACACACACACACACACACACACTAGACGATGGGCTGTGAGAATCCACCTCTACTCTCCCTCTAGAGCCAGAGAGTTTGTAGAGCAGCTTGTTTTATTGTATTTCCAGCTTGTAACAAATCCTACTATCATGAAAAGATCCACACTGTCTCCCTAGATTTAGTCGAAAGCATTTACCTGCCTCCATTTTCTCTCATAAAAGCTCTCCACTAACAAAAACAGCCGCAGAGTATTTTTCTTTCCTCTTTAGCCCCAGACTCCTTTTCTCCTTCACAACCTTCCTCCCTCTCCAGTTGAACATCTTCAATTATTTATTAATCTCTAAACCATAAAAATGTTTTAATTGTCCATACGGGTCTCCTTCTCGCCCCAGCAGTCTCCCACAGACAGTCAGTAGCTAGCKGAGTAGTCTGGTCTGGTCTAGGGCCAGTAGCTTTCACATGTCTTTGATCTCTCTCTATCGGGTCCACAGGCTGCCGGCGCCTTTCATTCAATTAGGCCCAGTGTTGTTGTTATCCCTAATAATAGAGCCCCTCCATCTTCCTCGGCACCCTGTCACCATCTCACTCATCACAGCCACTGTCCCCCATCTCCTCATCTCCATCTCAGCTCTCTTATTACTATCATCACTACCAGGGGAGAGGAGGAGATATAGGGGGAGTGGGGCTGGGTGGATGTATGGAGAGGAGGAGGGAGAGGAGATACAGGGAGATGGGGGAGTGGGGCTGGGTGGATGGAGGGAGAGGAGGAGGGAGAGGAGGAGATATGGGGGAGTGGGTCTGAGTGGATTGGTGGTAAAAATGAGGGAGAGGAGATACAGGGAGATGGGGGAGTGGGGCTGGGTGGATGGAGGTAGAGGAGTAGATACAGGGGGAGTGAGGCTGGGTGGATGGAGGGAGAGGAGGAGGAGAGGAGTAGATATGGGGGAGTGGGCTTGGGTGGATGGAGGGAGAGGAGGAGGGAGAGGAGTAGATACAGGGGGATGGGGGGAGTGGGGCTGGGTGGATGGATGGAGAGCCTGAGGAAAAGAGTGAGAGAGAGATGGAGAGGAAGTCGGTGGAGGAGAGCGATAGAGGAGGCGGATTTGTGAGTATGCCTGTGTGTGTGTGTGTGTCAGGAGAATGAGAGCGGCAGGGAGCAGAGAATGGGTAAGGGTAGACTGCTGCAGACCCCTGAAGGCTGTTGTCACATTTTGAATCCAGGACGACGTACGCTGACATGAATGTAATTGGTGAAAACTAGCTTGAAATGACCAGTTTTGTGGAATGGAGAAAATGGAGTAGTTCTCTCTGCATTTTTTTCTTTCTCCATTCTCTCCCTCCTTCTTCATTCTCATTTCTCTTTTCATCTCTCTTCTTTATTCATCAACCTTCTCTCGCTTTATGAATCTCTCTTTCTATTCCTTGCTCAACAGTTCCTCTTTCTCTCCCTATCATCTCAATATATTATCATAACAGTGTGGTTAGTAAATATGAATCCAGACTAGGGCTGTTGCGGTGACCGTATTACCGCCACACAGCCAGTCATGAGTCATGACTGCAGTAAAATGTTACGTTACTGTTGAGTCACGGTGATCTCCTTTATGCACTCTGGACATGTGTTGGTAGTACCCAACTTGCTAACGACCATCAGGTCCTAATGGCCTGGTACTCAGGGCTCTATTGTCCCTCTAACCACTCTGACATCAATGTAAATGGAATCACATCAAACACTTATCATCAAAACAGTATGTGCTTTCAAACTCACCTCACTGTAATCAATTTGGAGAAAGAAGTTCAACAGCAGGTTGAAACAGTGTAAAACATGATCGTTGTGGATGTTGTTTCAAAGCTAAACACAACAAAATGGACAGCGCTTTCTAAGGTGATGATTCATTCAAAACACCCATAAATATATTAGAGCTTATGCATACTCATAGGCTTATGAACCCAAGATGAATTAATTTAAATTAAATTAAATTAAATTAAAATGAATTAAAATTATAATTGTGCTGTTATACAATGTATAGCCTACTGCATATTACACATAGGCAAACAAAAACAAAAAAAATGATTTAAGATACCTTTGGAACATAATTTGTCTAGCCTATACTCCAAAATTAAACACATTTGAGTAATCACCTTTGAGTGTGGACTGTGTTGTTATTCATACTAGATGGAGTGGTTATCTTATGCTACGCTCCAAAATGTCTATCCACGAGTCTGGGAGAGAACGTATAGCATTAGGCGAAGCTGTTGGTTCATTGATTGGGCAGGGCGGCTTACAGAGCTAGCCTACAATTATAGTGAATTTGTATTTGAGTTTGAATATCCTAGTAATATGGCTTTTCTTTCATAATTAATTGGGTAACACATTACCTTTAGCTATACAGAATATCTCACCACTGTGCATTTCCATCTCCTGTCTATTCTTTATTCCATTCTTGCGCGTGCAGAGTGGCTGTCAACAGTTTAGTGAAATATGTTTCCTTGCGAAAACATCAATGTTCCCTGAACAGATTTCACTTGGTTTCCCAAATTAAGCACTGGTTAGCTGCAGGAACAGGGTTGGAGAGCCCATGGCATACAGAGTTTGGGCAGAATATCACATGTTGCGCAGGGAGATCAGGCTCCTCAAACAGTGGTTGATGGGTGGAGTGAAATAAGTGTTGTTATATGTATTTCTCAGCTGCTCATATTAAGCACATGCTCCGATATAAAACCCAAGTAGCCTACCCAGCATCATTGAAAAACAGACCGTCAAGAAAGCGTGGGCTCCTTTTTCTATTCCAGTGCATTTGGATGACATGTATTTTTCCGCTGTCCATTTGATAATGGGCAATTCTATATCAAAACTCATTTTACATATTAGTAAAAACAAGATTAAATTGAGAATAGTCTGATGGYTGGAGAGAACAGCTGTGCAGCCTGGGGCAAGGAACAGAGAGCAAGCTTTTTTTGCAACTTTCTCAAATCATCAATAGACTGTAGTCGCATCATGCAGCCCATGTATGTTTTGATTTCTGAGACATTCTAAGGTTTGTATCATTCACAACTAAAGCTGCCAAATAACTATAAATCTAACATATAGGACCTGTTTCAAATGATCACTTTCACACTCAACATAGCCACTTCATATGCACACGCTCCGGAATGGGAAAAATATCCTTTGCGTTTTATTCAGCTAAGTTCAATTATATTCTTCTTACTATAAAATCATATAATATAAAATAATGGCACTGGACTTAAGTAGATCTTGTCAGCTAAACGAACAAGCCTGCAGCATGGTGCATAACCAGATAACATACAGTAGGCCAAGTTAAATTCAGTTTTTCTGAAATACATTTTCTTCATATCATAATGTTTCCTTAGACCTGATTAAAATAAATAATGGATTTATTGTGATGGTGTATAATAAATAGATTTATTAGACTAAATGTAGATGTTGCAAAGGCTCGCATGAGCAGCGTGTATGCAGCACTGTAACTTTTACATTCAACTACCTCTCTGCCTAATACACCCACCAACCTTTCCCACCGCACAGCCCTGAACATATCTGCCTGCTAATACTGCTCCAATTAGGTGTGTCTTTATACAAAAGAGGAAGAATAAAGTACAGAATATGTAGCTGCGGTTGTTACAGTATATAAAGGGGAAGCCATGGGAATCAATCTGTCTACATCTTGCAAACAGCATGCATGTTCTGTACAAGAGGTTAACGGCAAAAGTGATTGATGGAAGGGCAATGTAATACAGGAAATCACAAGGTGATTTATTCGTAAGGAATAAAGAAAATCGCTGCATAGGAAAGCAAAGCACTCAAGAACCACAAGGACTTCTGAGAAGAAGTTACTCTGAATGGTGTGTATGTGAGAAGCCTTCAACACAAAGTCCCAAATAAGGACAAGGTTACTTACCTCAGCAGCCTACTATTTTAATAGGGTCTCACTCTCACTCTCTCTCTCGCTCGCTCCTCTCTCTCGCTCCTCTCTCTCTCTCGCTCTGTCGCTCCTCTCTCTCTCTCGCTCTGTCGCTCCTCTCTCTCTCTCTCGCTCCTCTCTCCCATTCATATATATATATATATATATATATATATACACACAGACACTTGGCCTCCCATTGTTACGCCCTGACCTTAGAGAGACGTTTTATTTCTCTATTTGGTTAGGTCAGGGTGGGATTTGGGGTGGGCATTCTATGTTCTCTATTTCTTTGTGTTTGGCCCAATCAGAGGCAGCTGTCTTCCATTGTCTCTGATTGGGGATCCTACTTAGGCAGCCCTTTTTCCCTCCCTCAGTGTGGGATCTTGTCTTTGTTTGAGTGCATGTAGTTTGCACGACTAAACTTTTCGTTCGTTGTGTTATTTATTGTTTTTTTTTCTTGGTGGAACATTTAAATAAAAYAATGTACGCCTACCACGCTGCACCTTGGTCTCCTTCCGACGACAAACGGTACACCCATCCTATTCTAACCACCTCTCGCCGGCTTTGTATTCATGTTACCTGATAAATGCTGTACAATATGATCTTGTTGCAATCTAATGCACCTTCAAATGTCATAAATCAACACTGCAGAGCTTTCCCCGTCCTCTGCCGTGCCCTGATTTGTATTACTGCTGATGATTTCTGGAAATGTTCATGTACTGTTGCTGGCCCCAATTCTGACTTGTGCTCTGATATCTGCTTCACTGATTTCTGCTCTTGTAAAAGGCTGAGTTGTCTGCACGTTAACACTAGAAGCTTATTACCTAAAATGTATGGGTTCACAGCTCCAATCCAGATGTGATGGTCATTACTGAGATGTGGTTAAGAAAGAGTGTTTTGAACACTGATGTTAACCTTTCTGCTTATAACCTTTTTCGGCAAGACAGATCTTCCAAAGGTGGTGGAGTGGCAATCTTTACCAAGAAACACCTTCAATGCTCGATTGTCTCCACCAAGTCTGTCCACAAACAATTTGATTTGCTGGTTTTAAGCATTAAACTTTCAAATAGCTCTTTGTTGACTGTTGCTGGGTGTTATCCATCAGCACAGGCCTGTACCCTACCTGCCCTAAGCTCTCTCCTGGCCCCTTACACTAAGTCTGAATTTTTTCTGATAGGTGACCTAAACTGGGACATGCCTAAACCACCTGACCAAGTCCTAAAGCAATGGGACTCCCTAAATCATTCTCAGATTATTACCAATCCCACAAGATATGACTCCAAGCACCCCGAAAAGGCTACTCTCCTTGATCTTAACCTCACAATTAATCCTGATAGGTATCAGTCTGGTGTTTTCTGTGATGACCTTAGGGAGGATAAACCTTAGGGATTTGTCATAGACGCTTCCCAAAAACTTTAATGAGCAAGCCTTCCTTCATGACCTGGCCTCTGTAAATTGGTATAGAATCAGCTTGATCCCCTTTTTCGAAGATGCTTGGACCTTCTTTTTTATATTTTCAGTGGTATTGTTAACATAAAGAATAGAAAAACGGTTCAGCCTCTGGTTTGACTGTGATCTGGCAGTTACTCCACCTCAAGAATTGCATTTGGCGAAAGGCTCGGCACATACTCAGGCTGACTGGCTCTCGTTCAGCCAAGTGAGAAATAAGTGCACTCAGGCTATTCGGAAAGCCAAAGTTAGTTACTTTAAGGAGCAGTTCTCTCTCTGTGAGTCTAACCCCAAGAAGTTCTAGAAAACGATTAAAGARCTGGAGAATAAACCCTCCTCCTCGCAGCTGCCCATGTCCCTTAATGTTGATGATGTAGTTGTTACTGACAAGGAGCACATGGCTGAGCTCTTTAACCGTTTTAACTGGTCTCTCCTCTCTGGGGAGGTTCCCATTGCTTGGAAAGCAGCCACGGTGCGTCCTTTATTTAAAAGGATAAGCTTGATCTTTCCCAACTGTTATAGGCCAATTTCTATGTTTCCCTGTTTATCAAAAGTGTTAGAAAACTTGTAAATAATCAACTGACTGGCTTTCTTGATGTCTATAGTATTCTCTCTGGTATGCAATCTGGTTTCCCTTCAGGTTATGGATGTGTCACTGCAACCTTAAAGGTCCTAAATGATGTCACCCTTGCGCTTGATTCTAAGCAATGTTGTGCTGCTATAAAAACCAAAGCTTTTGATACGGTAGACCATTCCATTCTTGTGGACCGGCTAAGGAGTATTGGTGTCTCTGACTGGTCTTATGCCTGGTTTGCTAACTAACTCTCTCAAAGAAAGCAGTGTATAAAGTCAGAGCATCTGCTGTCTCAGCCACTGCCTGTCACCAAGGGAGTACCCCAAGGCTCGATCCTAGGCCCCACACTCTTCTCAACAACAGCTCAGGCAGTAGGAAGCTCTCTCATCCATTTATATGCAGATGATAGTCTTATACTCAGCTGGCCCCTCCCCGGATTTTGTGTTAAATGCTCTACAACAAAGCTTTCTTAGTGTCCAACAAGCGTTTTCTGCCCTTAACCTTGTTCTGAACACCTCCAAAACAAAGGTCATGTGGTTTGGTAAGAAGAATGCTCCTCTCCCCACCGGTGTGATTACGACCTCTGAGGGTTTAGAGCTTGAGGTACCTCATACAAGTACTTGGGAATATGGCTAGACGGTACACTGTCCTTCTCTCAGCACATATCAAAGCTGCAGGCTAAGGTTAAATCTAGACTTGGTTTCCTCTATCGTAATCGCTCCTCTTTCACCCCAGCTGCCAAACTAACCCTGATTCAGATGACCATCCTACCCATGCTAGATTACGGAGACGTGATTTATAGATCGGCAGGTAAGGGTGCTTTCAAGCGGCTAGATGTTCTTTACCATTCGGCCATCAGATTTGCCACCAATGCTCCTTATAGGAAACATCACTGCACTCTACAGTCTGTTAAAGGTCCCCAAAGTGCACACATCCCTGGGTCGCTGCTCTTTTCAGTTCGCTGCAGCTAGCGAATGGAACGAGCTGCCAAAAACATTCAAAATMGACAGTTTTATCTCCGTCTCTTCATGCAAAGACTCAATCATGGACACTTACTGACAGTTGTGGCTGCTTTGTGTGATGTATTGTTGTCTCTAACTTCTTACCATGTTGTGCAGCTGCCATGCTGTGTTGTCTTAGGTCTCTCTTTATGTAGTGTTGTGGTGTCTCTCTTCTCGTGATGTGTGTTCTGTCCTATATTTTTATTTAGTATTTTTAATCCCAGCCCCTGTCCCCTTCTCCGTGGGAGGCCTTTTGCCTTTTGGTAGGTCGTCATTGTAAATAAGAACAAGTTGCCTAGTTAAATAAAGGTTAAAAAAATAAATAAACAAAAGCACACCCCTCAGCTTATTGCAATTAAAGCTCCTGAAATGTCTCATTCCCTCATTGCTCATTCATATTCTCAACATGGTGAAATGAGGATAAAAGATTTTCAACATGGTGAAATGAGGATAAAAGCCTCTACACATCTGAAACATACATATATCTGATTACATACACAACTACATTGCACACAGTCACAAACCAACACATTCCTTATCATGCTGTTCTTCCTCTCACACACACACACACAAAGATACACACTTACACAAAAACACACACACACACACACACACAGATTGCTGTCTTTATGCAGAGTGTTTCTGTTAAAGTGAGAGCTCCCTGTCTAAGCTGGAAAGAAACCCAAGTTAAAAATACACACAGATCCCCAAAATAAAGAAGACCGAGAGGAGTTATAGAATCACAACATTTTCATTTAGCGCTTACTTACCTTCTTCCTTCTGTTCACAAAGCCCCGGTAATCCTAACCCTCTTTAGAGTCATGGTGCAGCCCATGCAGAGTTAATTGGAAAAGTGTCTTCCATTCGGGGGCATGATTAAAATGCACTATGCTGTGGTGAGAGATAAAGAGATGGAGGGAGATGTAGAGTAAAGCTCGCTCTGAGGTAGAGAGGAGGGCCAGAGGGGTGCATGCTTGTTAGCCACAGTGCCTGAGGGGTAGGGTAGATGGCTGTTGGCAGAGCATGGGGTGATCTAAGGTCTATGTCCACCCTGAGGGCCTATATGAAACTGGGCACACAGAGGGCTCAACAAGCCATTGGATCTGCTCATCTGAGCCAACATTTTGGCTCTAGGACCTCAAAAACAAGTTACTCCATTTGATGTGATATGAAGGTGATATGGAGAGAGGGAGAGGCCCTCACCTGCAGTTGCGTTAGAAGGCACTGACACAATTTCTATCCCACTGCTCAAAACCAGTCTCCACTGTTTCTAACACCTCCCTCTGACTGTGGAATATTCATGATATTAACACTCACACACGTCTCAGTTCACATTGCACTGTTTGTGTTACAGTATATGTGAATGTGTGTCTTAGAGATGAGCAAATTTGGTGTCTGTTTGCATGTGATTGTGTGGTGGGTGTTTTTGACTCTGAGGTTTGTATGTCTGTGTGTGAATGTGTGGCAATGCTCTCTGGTGTGTTATGTGAAATGTGTGTGTTCCTGATCCTGTAGTGTGATTGTGTGATAAAGCAGCGCTGGGAAGAAATGGGCTTGGCTCGCCCACACCTCTGGGCCGTTTTGAACCCCTCTTCCCCAGCCCAGAGCACCCCAAGGCGGGCTTTACCCCAGAAGATTATCCATCCTCCACGGCTTTCCCCCATGGCGGGTTGGCTCAGTGGCCAGGCCAGGGCTCCTCTAGGGCGGGTAGCTGCGGGCTGGACCTCCACTGGGGCTCTGCTGGAGCTCCCCTGGGTGGGAGCCAGCTGGTGAGGATAGATCACTGAGCACCCCAGGCACAGATATAGAGGAACGGGGCTGCTCACTGAGCACAGCCATAGCCCCATGGTGGTTCTCCTGTTTCAGCCCCTGCATACACCACCACTATTGTCACAGAAAAGAACAGGCTACATTTTCTGTTCACTTTGTTCAGGGGCAGCGGACTGAATAGGGGTGGAGACTAATTATAAAAGCCTGAGTGAGCTGTTTTATTGTACAATAACGTCTCCGGGAAGAATTCAATGAAACGATAGGAAGCTATAAGCGAGGGTGAAAAAACATAGGCCAGGAAAAGGATTGTTTTTCATTTAGAAGCTAAATGAGGTTACACTTTGTTTCAACCGTAAAAATTGTCCAACTAATTACCGTACATTACCACAAACATACATGTTCAAGGTGCCTTTTATCCGCAGTGTGTATGTATGTCACAGTGTTGATTCCAACCTGAAGTGAATGGGTTTCATACTGTGGTAAAAAATCGAGCAGTGTGTTCTCCTGGAGTGTTCTTCTCATAGACGATGCACATGATCGTTTCCCACCACTCTGGGCCCACCACTCAATGCCCCTGTGCCCAAAGCGAGGTCCATACAGAAATTATGTGTCGAGATAGGTGTGGAAGAACTTGACTGGCCTGCACAGAGCCCTGACCTCAACCCCATTGATCACCTTTGGGATAGCCCCACTACAGTAAAACAAGTGCTATATTGACATAACCTGAAAGCCGTTKAGCAAGGAAGAAGCCACTGCTCCAAAACCGCCATAAAAAAGCCAGACCACGGTTTGCAACTGCATATGGGGACAAAGATTGTACTTTTTGGAGAAATGTCCTCTGGTCTGATGAAGCAAAAATAGAATTGCTTGGCCATAATGACCATCGTTATTTTTGGAGGAAAAAGGGGGACGCTTGCAAGCCGAAGAACACCATCCCAACCGTGAAGTACGGGGGTGGCAGCATCATGTTGTGGGCGTGCTTTGCTGCAGGAGGGACTGGTGCACTTCACAAAATAGATGGCATCATGAAGAAGGAAAATTATGTGGATATATTGAAGCAACATCTCAAGACATCAGTCAGGAAGTTAAAGCTTGGTCGCAAATGGGTATTCCAAATGGACAATGCATACTTCCAAAGTTGTGGCAAAATGGCTTAAGGACAACAAAGTCATGGTATTGGAGTGGCCATCACGAAGCCCTGACCTCAATCGTATTGAAAATTTGTGGGCAGAACTGATAAAGCGTGTGCAAGCAAGGAGGCCTACAAACCTGACTCAGTTACACCAGCTCTGTCAGGAGGAATGGGCCAAAATTCACCCAACTTATTGTGGGACGCTTGTGGAAGGCTACCCGAAACGTTTGACCCAAGTTAAACCATTTAAAGGCAATGCTACCAAATACTAATTGAGTGTATGTAAACTTCTGACCCACTGGGAATGTGATGAAAGAAATAAAAGCTCAAATAAATCATTCTCTCTACTATTATTCTGACATTTCACATTCTTAAAATAAAGTGGTGATCCTAACTGACCTAAGAAAGGGACTTTTTACTAGGATTAAATGTCAGGAATTGTGAAAAATGTATTTGGCTAAGGTGTATGTAAACTTCCGACTTCAACTGTATATATATATATGACTCTATATATGACTCTGTACCTATGCATAGTATCATCATCCTAAGTCCCTGTGATAAACATGAGTTTGTTAGAAATCCTTCTATCCAGCTCTGCATCACAACAAACCACATTGTCTCCCTGTGTATGTATGAGACAATAAAGGGACAATAAAGATTTATTCAATGACCTCACACCACAAAGAGGAAATTGAGGTTGATGAAAAAAAAGCAGGGAAAAGGAGGAAGTTCTCAGGCGAGGTACGTCAACCTTTAGAGGTTGGATCTTTGTGCTCTCAGGTAAAGATCACACTTCGAGACACACTCTAGGATCCAAGAGGCCATGACAAGAAAGACTTTCTCAGTGTGTGGAGTTGACAATCATTGTGTGGTCAGAAAGGAGAAATCTCAGCCATCCAAAGAAACTGCCAATAAAAATAGTGTGTGCTGAGATTCAAGGCTTCAAGTTTGCAGGACTACAGGGCTGCAAGGCTGTGTGGCACTAGCTCGGCTAACGGTGGTTTTAGAAAGGCCATCATAGCAAGGCTGTGCATCTCTGAAGTCTTGCAAAGCACCTCAATGTGTAGGCATGGCATTTTGCTCGAGAGTAAAGCTTTGGAGTGTAAGAGAAGCCAGCAAGGCCCTGACACACACACACTCCCACACATACACACTCCCACACACACACACACACACACACATGTACAAACGCAAACACACACACGCAAATACACACACGTACACACGCATAAACTCACACACGCAAACACACACATGCGCAAACACACACACACGTACACACGCAAACACACACACACATAGGCTATGTACGCACACGCACAAGCAAAGGTGGAAAACATCAAGAAGCAGAGAGAGAAGCTGACAAGAGAAGGGAAAGAAATCCCTGTCTAGAGGTAGCAGAGATGGAGAGAAGAGGATGAGGGGAAACGGGATGGAAATAACAGAGAGAAGGAAGATAAGATTAGAAAAAAGTGGGGGAGAAGGAAGACGAGAGAGGGAAAAGGGAGAAGTGGGTAGAAGGATATATGAAATAAGTAAGAGTAGTGAAGGAGAAAACAGGTTGGAGATGGAAAAGTAAGAAATAAGAGTGGGAGGAGGAGTGGGAGAGAATTATAGAACAAGTGCAAAGACAGAAGAAGTAGAGAGGATGGATGGAAGACCGAGCATTTAGAGATACTTAGCAACACCATGCGCAGAGCTGGCAAGAGAAAGAGCCAAGATGAGAGATAGAGAAATAAAGACAAAGCATATTGTCAGAAGACAGTCCAACGAGAGAGAACAAGAGCATGAGAGTGTGTTCAAGTTATTCCAGAGCGAGGAAGGGAGGGAGAGAGAAGAAGAGGAGGAGGGTGAGTAAAAGGAGAGAGAGAGAGAGAGAGAGGTGGTGGTGATTTGTAGATGCTATCTCAGTGCAGGAAGATGTGTGTGACACAATCTCAAATTGGAAATCGCTGTTTCAATCTCGCCTCACTCTGTGGTTGCCCGATCCACTGATAACGAGACCAGACTAATTCTATTAAAAATAGCCTGTGAATGCAGTGGTGGCAGAGAAACAGGCAGACAGGCAGTGGTGGCAGGGAAACAGGCAGACAGGCAGCAGTGGTGGCAGGGAAACAGGCAGACAGGCAAGTGGTGGCAGGAAACAGGCAGAGGAAGAGACATGGCAGGGAAACAGGCCGATGGAAGAGGACCATGCAGGGAAACAGGCCGAGGAGAGACAGCAGGAAACAGGCCGAGTGAAGAGACATGCAGGGAAACAGGCCGAGGAAGAGACATGCAGGGAAACAGGCCGAGGAAGAGACATGCAGGGAAACAGGGCAGGAAGAGACATGCAGGGAAAAGCAGGCCGCAGGAGAGAGACTGCAGGGAAACAGCCCCTAAGACTAAAACTACCCAGTGAGTCTCAAAAACGACCCTACCGGAATAAATTTCTATCGCCAACACATCTATTCTATCTACCCATTTTCTACGCTTCTCTTACCTCTCTCTCTCCTCCATCTTCTCACTAGCCCCCTGCTCTTCTGACTACACCATCTAGCTCTCTTACTCTCTCTCTCCCTCCATCTCTCAACTAGCCCCTGCCCTCTCTCTAGCTCTATCTGACTACCAT
>NC_036871.1:32386980-32390955 GCF_002910315.2 Salvelinus sp. IW2-2015 | reverse complement strand
TACCCCTTCTGTCTATCTATCTACCCCATCTGTCTCTCTATCTATCCACCCCATCTGTCTCTCTATCTATCTACCCATCTGTTCTCTTCTATCTATCTACCCCATATGTCTCTCTCTATCCACCCCATCTGCTCTCTCTATCTATCTACCCCATCTGTCTATCTATCTTATCTACCCCATCTGTCTCTCTATCTATCTACCCCATTCTTGTCTCTCTCTGATCCACCCCATCTGTCTCTCTCTATCCACCATATCTGTCTCTCTATCTATCTACCCCATCTGTCTGTTCCTTATCTCTCCCTACAGGTTAGTGTTTTCATTTAGAAGCTGCTCTGCTCTGATTCTCTGGCTTTCTCTCCTCCTTGTCTTAATCTAACTCCCTCCCTCCCTCTTCTCTCGGTCTCTGTCCTCAAAGGCATGTGCTAAGTTCTCATCAAATTATGTTCACAAAGTTAACCTTGTGTAGAAAAATCTGAGTGACAGGTCTTGGCTCTTTCATCTTCATCTGCGACCCTTCAGCCTACAGGAGTAGAGGAAGAGGACCCACCTGTCACTGGTTTAAACAATAAGAGAGTAGAGGGGAAGCTATAATCACCAATCAGTAGCAGGCAGACCAATCTGACTGTACTGTAAAGACAATGACTGGATTCACAGAACAGAGTGAAGGTGAAAAGATCCAGCAGCTCGCCTAACTCTCAGTGCTCAGAGAAAATAACRCATACATGAAATCCTAATGAGCCTCCTCATAACAGGTCTGCAGAGACCTGCAGTTGTCAGAAAAGAGGATTTGATAAATATGAGAGAGTAAGTCGGCACAAAAGAGCAATGAACAGTTCAGGACACTTCTCGCCTCACTATAATATGCTTCAGATCACAAGACACATTTTTCCCAGAGTACTCCCACTATAAAGATCAGAAAGTTGAAAGCGGGTTTTCCCACATAAAAAAGTAAACACCTATGACTCCACCAGGGAAAATGAATGAATCAAACAGTCATTATTTTGTATCTGCTGCAGACGAGGCTTGTGTTTCTACTGAATGAACAGACCATGGAGAAGGAAAATGTTCATTCAGCTGTGAGAAAGACACTGACTCTCTCAGTGTGTGTGTGTCTGTCACACTGCAACTAACGTTGATCATTTCCTGTCATGCCAATAAAGTCAATCTTAACACAAATCAGAGAGAGAGAGAGAGAGAGAGAGAGAGAGAGAGAGAGAGAACCTGGCTGCCCAGGGAGGACAGGCTGTGCTCACTCTGCTCCAGGGGAGAGGTAGAGACAGAAGTGCATTTCCTACTACACTGTGACAAATACTCAGACCTAAGAGCATATTTCTTTCCCAAAATTATAATTCAATACAAAGAATTTGAAACTATAAAAGATGAAGAAAAATTCAAATATTTGTTGGGTGAAAAGCCAAAATGTGCAGTTTTGGCAGCCAAATATGTGTCCTCCTGCCACAGCCTGAGGGACAGCCAGTGAAAAATGCAAAGTAATGTTGATAATATTTCCCATTTAGCTTAGTTTTGTTTTACCCCTCTTCAAAGGGGAGACACCCTGGACCCAAACTGTTACAGACCTATATCCATCCTGCCCTGCCTATCTAAGGTCTTCGAAAGCCAAGTCAACAAACAGATCACTGACCATCTCGAATCCCACCGTACCTTCTCCGCTGTGCAATCCGGTTTCCGAGCCGGTCACGGGTGCACCTCAGCCACGCTCAAGGTACTAAACGATATCATAACCGCCATCGATAAAAGACAGTACTGTGCAGCCGTCTTCATCAACCTGGCCAAGGCTTTCGACTCTGTCAATCACCATATTCTTATCGGCAGACTCAGTAGCCTCGGTTTTCTAATGACTGCCTTGCCTGGTTCACCAACTACTTTGCAGACAGAGTTCAGTGTGTCAAATCGGAGGGCATGTTGTCCGTCCTCTGCAGTCTCTATGGGGGTACCACAGGTTCAATTCTCGGGCCGACTCTTTTCTCTGTATATATCAATGATGTTGCTCTTGCTGCGGGCGATTCCCTGATCCACCTCTACGCAGACGACACCATTCTGTATACTTCTGGCCCTTCCTTGGACACTGTGCTATCTAACCTCCAAACGAGCTTCAATGCCATTCAACACTCCTTCCGTGGCCTCCAACTGCTCTTAAACGCTAGTAAAACCAAATGCATGCTTTTCAACCATTCGCTGACTGCACCCGCACGCCCGACTAGCATCACCACCCTGGACGGTTCCGACCTAGAATATGTGGACATCTATACGTACCTAGGTGTCTGGCTAGACTGCAAACTCTCCTTCCAGACTCATATCAAACATCTCCAATCCAAAATCAAATCTAGAGTCGGCTTTCTATTTCGCAACAAAGCCTCCTTCACTCACGCCGCCAAACTTACCCTAGTAAAACTGACTATCCTACCGATCCTCGATTCGGCGATGTCATCTACAAAATAGCTTCCAATACTCTACTCAGCAAACTGGATGCAGTTTATCACAGTGCCACCGTTTTGTTACTAAAGCACCTTATACGACCCACCACTGCGACCTGTATGCCCTAGTCGGCTGGCCCTCGCTACATGTTCGTCGTCAGACCCACTGGCTCCAGGTCATCTACAAGGCTTGCTAGGTAAAGTGCGCCTTATCTCAGTTCACTGGTCACGATGGCTACACCCACCCGTAGCACGCGCTCCAGCAGGTGTATCTCACTGATCATCCCTAAAGCCAAAACCTAATTTGGACGCCTTTCCTTCCAGTTCTCTGCTGCCTGTGACTGGAACAAATTGCAAAAATCTCTGAAGTTGGAGACTTTTATCTCCCTCAACAACTTTAAACATCTGCTATCCAAGCAGCTAACCGATCGCTGCAGCTGTACATAGTCCATCGGTATATAGCCCACCCAATTTACCTACCTCACCCCCCCATACTGCTTTTATTTATTTGCTTTTCTGCTCTTTTGCACACCAGTATCTCTACTTGCACATGATCATCTGATGATTTATCACTCGTGTTAATCTGCTAAATTGTAATTATTCGATTTATTGCCCACCTCCTCATGCCTTTTGCACACATTGTATATAGATTCTCTTTTCTACCATGTTATTGACTTGTTTATTGTTTACTCCATGTGTAACTCTGTGTTGTTGTCTGTTCACACTGCTATGCTTTATCTTGGCCAGGTCGCAGTTGCAAATGAGAACTTGTTCTCAACTAGCCTACCTGGTTAAATAAAGGTGAAAAATAAATAAATAAATAAAGTCAGAAACACACAGATCTCAACATAGGCCTATAGCCAATCCTAACCAAGTCAAGGATGGACCAAACTCTTTAAAAACCAACCAAAGTATTTTGGCCCTCATCTCTCAAATCTCCTCCAGACTCAGCCAACGGCCTTTCTTCCAAAAAGAAAGTCCAGCGGTCAAATTGTGGCATGGGGAGTCATACTGAGTGACAGAGTCAAGCCTAATCAAGGTAAAGCCTCTACAGTATCAGTCTTGACTGACCCACAAAGCTTACCCAACACTAAAGACACGTTAACTAAACAACACCACCTTGGTCTTACGGCCAAGTGCAGTCAGTCCATACTCCTGATCGATGGATAGAGTGCAGTCAGTCCATACTCCTGATCGATGGATAGAGTGCAGTCAGTCCATACTCCTGATTGATGGATAGAGTGCAGTCAGTCCATACTCCTGATCGATGGATAGAGTGCAGTCAGTCCATACTCCTGATCGATGGATAGAGTGCAGTCAGTCCATACTCCTGATCGATGATAGAGTGCAGTCAGGCCATACTCCCTGATCGATGATAGAGTGCAGTCATCCATACTCCTGATCGATGGATAGAGTGCAGTCAGTCATACTCCTGATCGATGGATAGAGTGCAGTCAGTCCATACTCCTGATCGATGGATAGAGTGCAGTCAGTCCATACTCCTGATCGATGGATAGAGTGCAGTCAGTCCATACTCGCT
>NC_036871.1:32381965-32386886 GCF_002910315.2 Salvelinus sp. IW2-2015 | reverse complement strand
TGTTTTTGGTCTTTCGTACCAGGTCATGTGTCTTCTCAGTCATGTTGACACTGGTCTTACTACTGTTGCTTTAATGTATTGTTGTTCTGATTAATATTGTTGTTGTAGCTGTTATTAATGGTAATCCCATGTCCACTACTACTATTATTATTACTGTTGTCCCACCATTTATTTATATATAAATATATATATATTTTGTATATATATACATATAATATTTTATTTAAATTTTTCGATATGTATACTTTGACAATGTAAGTAATAATAACTTGCCATGTCAATAAAGTCAATTGAATTGATATTGAATTGAATTGAGAGAGAGAGAGAGAGAGAGAGAGAGAGAGAGAGGAGAGAAGAGAGAGAGAGAGAGAGAGAGAGAGAGAAGAGAGAGAGAGAGAGAGAGAGAGAGAGAGAGAGAGAGAGAGAGAGAGAGAAGAGAGAGAGAGAGAGAAGAGAGAGAGAGAGAGAGAACATTTATTTATATAATCTGGGCTCTGAATGAGATGGTCACTGCCGAGGTGGAGTACCACGTCTGGTCTGCAGACGTATACCCCATCCGCTGTGCCCTCAACGGCCTCCGTCTTAGCAGAACCACCCCCCCGGGCTACTAACTTTAAACACTGCGTGCTAGCTTAGTGGCGGCTCCCCTGCTCCATCTACGGCTGCCCCTGGACACTAATGATCACTTGGCTACATAGCTGATGCCTGCCGGACTGTCCATTAATTCACGGTACTCCATTTCTGTTTATTTGTTTTATCTGTCGGCTCTGTGTTTTAACTCAGGCTCTGTGTGTAGATCAATCCGACCCTCTCTGCCTAGTCGTCGCCATTTTTACCTGCTGTTGCTGTGTTAGGCTGACTAGCTGCTTTTATCTCACCTGTTGTTTTAGCTAGCTCTCCCAATCAAGACCTGCAATCACTTTATGCCTTACTGTATGTCTCTCTCAAATATCAATATGCCTTGTATACTGTTGTTCAGGCTAGTCATCATTGTTTTGGTTTGCAATGGACCCCGTAGTTCCACTCTCCGTACCTCTGATACCTCCTTTGTCCCACCTCCCACACATGCGGTGACCTCACCCATTGAGACCAGCATGTCCAGAGATACAACCTCTCTTATCATCACCCAGTGCCTGGGCTTGCCTCCGCTGTACCGTGCCCCACCATACCCCTGTCTGCACATTATGCCCAGAATCTATTCTACCACGGCCATAAATCTGCTCCTTTTATTCCTTGTCCCCAACGCTCTAGGCGACCAGTTTTGATAGCCTTTAGCCGCACCCTCATCCTACTACTCCTCTGTTCCTCGGGTATGTGGAGGTAAACCCAGGCCCTGCATGTCCCCAGGCACCCTCATTTGTTGACTTCTGTGATCGAAAAAGCCTTGGCCTCATGCATGTCAACATCAGAAGCCTCCTCCCTAAGTTTGTCTTACTCACCGCTTTAGCACACTCTGCCAACCCTGATGTCCTTGCCGTGTCTGAATCCTGGCTTAGGAAGGCCACCAAAAATTCTGAGATCTCCATACCCAAACTATAACACTTTCCGTCAAGATAGAACTGCCAAAGGGAGGAGTTGCAATCTACTGCAGAGATAGCCTGCAAAGTTCTGTCATACTTTCCAGGTCTATGCCCAAAACAGTTCGAACTTCTAATTTTTAAAAATTAATCTCTCCAGAAAATAAGTCTCTCACTGTTGCGCCTGCTACCGACCCCCTCAGCTCCCAGGCTGTGCCCTGGACACCATCTGTGAATTGATCGCTCCCCATCTAGCTTCAGAGTGTTGTTCTGTTAGGTGACCTAAACTGGGATATGCTTAACACCCCGGCAGTCCTACAATCTAAGCTAGATGCCCTCAATCTCACACAAATCATCAAGGAACCCACCAGGTACAACCCTAAATCCGTTAAACATGGGCACCCTAATAGACATTATCCTGACCAACTTGCCCTCCAAATACACCTCTGGCTTCTTCAATCAAGATCTCAGCGATCACTGCCTCATTGCCTGTATCCGCTACGGGTCCGCGGTCAAACGACCACCCCTCATCACTGTCAAACGCTCCCTAAAACACTTCTGCGAGCAGGCCTTTCTAATCGACCTGGCCCGGGTACCCTGGGAGGATATGACCTCATCCCGTCAGTTGAGGATGCCTGGTCATTCTTTAAAAGTTACTTCCTCACCATATTAGACAAGCATGCTCCGTTTCAAAAAATGCAGAACTAAGAACAGATATAGCCCTTGGTTCACTCCAGACCTGACTGCCCCTCGACCAGCACAAAAACATCCTGTGGCGAACTGCAATAGCATCGAAGAGCCCGGCGATATGCAACTGTTCAGGGAAGTCAGGAACCAATACACGCAGTCAGTCAGGAAGCAAAGGCCAGCTTTTTCAAGCAGAAATTTGCATCCTGTAGCTCTAAACTCCAAAAAGTTCTGGGATACTGTAAAGTCCATGGAGAACAAGAGCACCTCCTCCCAGCTGCCCACTGCACTGAGGCTAGGTAACACGGTCACCACCGATAAATCCGTGATAATCGAAAACTTCAACAAGCATTTCTCAATGGCTGGCCATGCCTTCCTCCTGGCGACTCCAACCTTGGCCAACAGCCCCGCCCCCCCCCGCTGCTACTCGCCCAAGCCTCCCCAGCTTCTCCTTTACCCAAATCCAGATAGCAATGTTCTGAAAGAGCTGGAAAACCTGGACCCATACAAATCAGCTGGGCTTGACAATCTGGACCCCCTATTTCTGAAACTGTCCGCCGCCATTGTCGCACCCCCTATTACCAGCCTGTTCAACCTCTCCTTCGTATCATCTGAGATCCCCAAGGATTGGAAAGCTGCCGCGGTCATCCCCTCTTCAAAGGGGAGACACCCTGGACCCAAACTGTTACAGACCTATATACCATCCTGCCCTGCCTATCTAAGGTCTTCGAAAGCCAAGTCAACAACAAGATCACTGACCATCTCGAATCCCACCGTACCTTCTCCGCTGTGCAATCCGTTTCCGAGCCGGTCACGGGTGCACCTCAGCCACGCTCAAGGTACTAAACGATATCATAACCGCCATCGATAAAAGACAGTACTGTGCAGCCGTCTTCATCAACCTGGCCAAGGCTTTCGACTCTGTCAATCACCATATTCTTATCGGCAGACTCAGTAGCCTCGGGTTTTCTAATGACTGCCTTGCCTGGTTCACCAACTACTTTGCAGACAGAGTTCAGTGTGTCAAATCGGAGGGCATGTTGTCCGGTCCTCTGGCAGTCTCTATGGGGGTACCACAGGTTCAATTCTCGGGCCGACTCTTTTCTCTGTATATATCAATGATGTTGCTCTTGCTGCGGGCGATTCCCTGATCCACCTCTACGCAGACGACACCATTCTGTATACTTCTGGCCCTTCCTTGGACACTGTGCTATCTAACCTCCAAACGAGCTTCAATGCCATTCAACATACTCCTGATCGATGGATAGAGTGCAGTCAGTCCATACTCCTGATCGATGGATAGAGTGCAGTCAGTCCATACTCCTGATCGATGGATAGAGTGAAAACCATCAACTGTCTAATCAATCTGTTCATCCCACCTCTGTCTTTCTGCTCCCATCTCCTCGTGGTTAAAACCTGGCAATCAATACTGGCATTCGATGGCACTGGTGATTTAGAGTAAGCTCTCCTCAACTCTCAATGGTGTGACATTCACAATCAGCCAAGAGAGCACATCTTACTCAGGACAGAAGACAGCAGCCATTCACTCACCACACACAGGATGAAACATTCATTCACCAGGAGAAGAACTGTCTGTCAGTGGTCTGAATGAGCAGCCATTTTGAAGGATAAGAAAGAGTGGATTTGATGCCCTATTCCCTATATAGTACACTACGTTTGGCCAGAACACTTAACCTTACTTTCTGCAGCTTTAGCCAAAAGTTGTGCATTATGGGGAATAAAGTGCCATTTGAGATGTGCGCACCACAACGAGGGAGCAAAGGTTGAGCAGGAAGGAAAGACAAGGATGTTTTGGAAAGTTGATTTCCAAGTGAAAACACTCTTAGAGGAGCTTTTCTCTCAGCATCTCCCAGGAAGGATCAAACAGCGCTGGTTAAGGGTCTCTCATTACAATGATGCAGGCCACGGCTGATGAGACACCAATCGGCGTGGATGAATGTGACTTTTGGCTCGGGTTATAGATAGTCCTATTTTTCATGAGACGGGTTGCTTTTATTCCACTGATAGCGCATTGAATAGATCTGCGTAAAGACCCAGGAGACTTGCTGGTAGTTTAATCCATTCATTAGGGAAAGCGAGAAGTTAATTGCGACGACAGCTGCATTTCTCTGAGTTTATACAATTGACTTTTTAACAGCATCTCTTTAAACGGAAAAAGCAATTATCAATAAATGCAGGGCAATCTTCGCACGATGAATCAAGCTCAAATGAGCTTTTCTTCTCCTTCTCTCCTCCTTCCAAAGCCGTGTTGGCAGCACAGCGCTGGAGTGAGTTGTCGTGTCGAACCACCACGCAACAAAAATAAAACACTCCACGGAAAACAATGAAATGGAGACGCTCCCAATTTGAAGAGAGATCAAAGGTGAGCCAGAACACTGATGAGTGATGAAGACAGAGAAGAGTATTAAACTGTTGAAGAGAGACACAGGGAATAGAGGGAGTGAGAGGAACTCCAAATGAATGATTAGATGGGGGGAATGGGGGGAGAGAGAGGAGCTCTGACTGAATGATTAGATGAGAAGAGAGAGCAGGAATAGATGGGGGAATGGGGGGAGAGAGAGGAGGCTCTGACTGAATGATAGATGGGGGAATGGGGGGAGAGAGAGAGAGAATGATTAAGATGGGGGGAATGGAGGGAGAGAGAGGAGCTCTGACTGAATGATTAGATGGGGGTATGGGGGGAGAGAGAGGAGCCT
>NC_036871.1:32377196-32381940 GCF_002910315.2 Salvelinus sp. IW2-2015 | reverse complement strand
GGGGACAGTGGGCGCGAGAGAAGAGTCTTGACCTGGAATGATTATATGGAGGGAATGGGGGAGGAGAGGGAACTCTAATGATGATTAGAATGGAGGAAGGGGGAGAGAGAGGAACTCAAACATGAATGATGTAGATGGGGGAATGGAGGGAGAGAGAGGAGCTCTGACTGAATGATTAGATGGGGATGGAGGGGAGAGAGAGGAGCTCTGACTGAGATGATTAGATGGGGGAATGGAGGGAGAGAGAGAGCTCTGACTGAATGATTAGATGGGGGAATGGGGGAGAGAGAGGAGCGCTGACTGAATGATTAGATGGGGGAATGGCGTGAAAGAGAGAGAGCTCGACTGAATGATTAGATGGGGGGATGGAGAGAAGGAGCTCTGACTTGATGATTAGACTGGAGGGAATGGAGGGGAGAGAGAAAGCTCTGACTGAATGATTAGATGGGGGAATGGAGGGACGAGAGAGGAGCTCTGACTGAATGATTAGATGGGGACATGAGCGGAGAGAGAGGAACTCTGACTGAATGATTAGATGGGGGAATGGAGGGAGAGAGAGGAGCTCTGACTGAATGCATTAGATGGGGAATGGGGGAGAGAGAGGAACTCATGATGATTAATGTGCGGGAATGGAGGAGAGCGAGGAGCTCTGACTGAATGATTAGATGGGGGGAATGGAGGGAGAGAGAGAGAACTCAATGAATGATTAGATGGGGAATGCGAGGGAGAGAGAGGACTCTGACTGAATGATTAATTGGGGGGATGGAGGGGAGAGAGAGGAACTCTCATGAAATGATTAGAATGGGGGAATGGTGGGACGAGAGAGGAGCTCTGACTGAATGATTAGATGGGGCGGAATGGAGGGCGAGAGAGAGGACTCGCAAACTGAATGATTAGATGGCGGGAATGGAGCGGAGAAGAGAGCTCACTGAAATGATTAGATGGGGGGAATGGGGGAGAAGAGAGGACGCTCTGACGTGAATGATTAATGGAGGGCGAATTGGGGCGAGAGAGAGACTTTCATACTGAATATTTAGCATGGGGAATGGAGGGGAGACCGAGAGGAGCTTCTGACTTGAATGATTTAGATTGGGGAATGGAGGGAGAGAGAGAAGCTCCCAAATGAATGGATTAGATGGGGGACATGGCGGGAGAGAGACGGAGCTCTGACTGAATGATTAGATGGCAGGGAATGGGGCGGAGAGAAGGAGCTCACAATGAATGATTATGATGGGGGAATGGAGGGAGAGAGAGCGAGCTCTGACTGGTGATTTAGATGGGCCGGCAATGGAGGGAGAGAGAGGAGCTCTGGACTGAATGATAATGGGTGGAATGGAGGGAGAGGAGAGAGCTCTCACTGACTGAATGATTAGGAATGGAAGAGGGCTCTGAGAAATGATTTGATGGGGGCAATGGGAGAGAGGGAGGCTTCTGACTGAATGATTAGATGGGGAATGGCAGGGAGAGACAGAGGAAGCCTCTGACTGAATTGATGTAGACTGGGGGGAATGGAGGAGAGAGAAGAAGCTCTGACTGAATGATTAGAATGGGGGGGAATGGGGGGAGAGAGAAGAGCTCTGACTGAATGATTAGATGGAGCGATCCCTCTCTCTTTTTTTGACTGAATGATTAGATGAGGGGAATGGAGGGAGAGAGAGGAACTCCAAATGAATGATTAGATGTGGGGAATGGGGGGAGAGAGAGGAGCTCTGACTGATTAGATGGGGGGAATGGACATGGAAAAATGGAAACATTTAAAACCACACTTGGCAACGCACAATAAGATTTCAGTATGGAAATGGAAGAAGTTTTATGATGAGAAATGAGGTGTGAGGGGAGATACAAAGGGAGGATTACAAGGATAGAGGACTCTGCAATGTATGGGCGAGAGAGAGAAAGAAACGAGTGAAAAAGATAGAAGAGAGTCAGAGAAAGCGACAGAGAGTAAATTACAGCGGGAGGAGGGAGGAGAGGGAGGAGGATTAGAGAGTAAGGCTATATCTGTGAAAAGAAAAGATAGAAACAGAAGAAACAGAGGAGGAAATGAGGACAAATGATAGAAGGACTGAGCCGTTTGAGAGGCGGAAAAGAGAGCAGGAGAAGCCCTGCGGTGTATGAGAGACATGGCAACAGCTACTGTTAGTGCCGATCAATTTCCCCTCCCTCAATAATAAATGTGACGAGGCCGGTGGGCTGTTATCAGACGTGCCTGACCGACCGAAACACAATCCCCACAGGGATTCCTCATACACTCACACACACATACTGGCATAACACACACACACACTGGCAAAACACACACACACTCTGGCAAAACACACACACACACACATAAACTAAATGGTGTCATAAACAGCATATACACAGAAACACAAAGCCCAGGAGCACACAGTCACTCAGTGTCATGACCAGAGATTCTAGAATACACACACACACAGACACCAACTGCACTTTCTCCTCAAACCACACAAACCACAAACTGTCATCAGCATTCCCACCATATGCTCTCTTGCCTTCTCTCTCTCCATTTATCTCCCTCTCTCATCTTTTTCTTTCTCAACAGAGGCTCGTGGTGAGATTCATGCTCATCTCGTGGTGATGACAGCCGTGGCCATATGTCACTAGTGCTTTTAACAGTGCAGCTATAAATGTAGCAACAGGCATGTGGAAAAACCTTAGTGACAGAACATGACAGAAACAGCTCTCTCTCTCTCTACTCATATCTGTCAGGAACAGCTCTCTCTCTCTCTCTACTCATATCTGTAAGGGACAACTCTCTCTCTCTCTACTCATATCTGTAAGGAACAGCTCTCTCTCTACCCATATCTGTAAGGGACAACTCTCTCTCTCTCTACCCATATCTGTCAGGAACAGCTCTCTCTCTCTCTACTCATATCTGTAAGGAACAGCTCTCTCTTTACATATATCAGTCAGGAACAGCTCTCTCTCTAACCATATCTATCAGGAACAGCTCTCTCTCTCTAACCATATCTGTCAGGAACAGCGCTCTCTCTCTAACCATATCTGTCAGGAACAGCTCTCTCTTTACCCATATCTGTCAGGAACACCTCTCTCTTTACCCATATCTGTCAGGAACACCTCTCTCTTTACCCATACCTGTCAGGAACAGCTCTCTCTTTACCCATATCTGTCAGGAATGCCTCTCTCTTTACCCATACCTGTCAGGAACAGCTCTCTCTTTCCATACTGTCAGGAATGCTTTTCTCCTTTAACCATAATGCAGGAAGCAAGCTCTCATTTTTTTTTTTTTAGCCCCATACTTCGGTCCCTGTGCTCTACCCTGAATCCACCTCACGCCTTCTATCCCCCACCCTCCCACAATCGACTTGAAGCAGCATTAGTACCAAAGAGGTATATGCAAGACAATAATAAGTACTTAAGGCATTTAAGGGGTTAAAATAAGCATGAAAACACATACAGACACACTCACTTATCTGATCTCCTTCAGGCGCTGGACTGATGAGAAAAAACTGAAAAGTGGCACTGTGAAGCCGGCTGGTGTTTGATGTCAGGGTAATGGTTTAGGTATCCTGTTGCCAGAGAGAGAGAGAGAGACTTTTCCATGCTAACCTGAATGGGCTTGGAAACCATCATTTAGGGCTGTGAGTTGTAAATCAGAAATTTGGAGGGTCTGATTCAATTTTACAAGCTTGAAGTTTGCTGCTCGGAAGTTCTGAGAGAGAAGTCTGACGGGCATTTGGTTGGTTCTTATTTATTGAGTGATAGTTGTTAGTCTACATTATAATAAAGCTCTGTGTAAGCGAACCTTCCGGTCTCTGTGTGTGTGACCGACACTTTAATGGCTAGGGCTCTGCTCTGCTGAGTGCACTGCAGCTATCGTTCATCATTAGTCATTCAGTGTGTAATACCCGTCTAAGTTCCAGACGAAGCAGAGGAGCAGACACAGTGTCTGAACCAAGCATGTTAGCCCACTCAATGTCCTGTAGGACAGAGCAATTTAACACAGGAATAAGCCAATTATCTTTGTGGAATAGTCAAATTGACAATAGGATTTCCCCCAACTCCTTCTGGACTCCCATGTTAGGGGTTGGGCTTACAGACCTGGTTCGCCTCTAATGGCCACACACACACCGGCACACTCCTGCCCAATACAAATACACACACTCACATACTTCCAGAGGTGTGGACTTGAGTTACATAACTTGGACTCGAGTCTGACTCGAGTCACAGATTTGATGACTTGAGACTCGACTTGATAGAAAAGAAAAGAACTTGAGACTTGACTTGGCGCCTCAAGACTCGACTTTGACAATTTGAAAATTATCGGCCAGGTTTTGTAATGTTTTTTTTGTTTTTTCCCCCAATTTCGTGGTATCCATGGGTTACAGTCTTGTCTCATCGCTGAACTCCCGTACGGACTCAGGAGAGGCGAAGGTCGATTTTCCTGACTATTATTTAGCCTACATGAAAAAGTAAGCATTATTGACACTGGAAAGCTGCTGTGTCTGATCCCATGTAGACCCTACCATCTCCTGCCATTTTTCCCTTGAACATTAGCCCCCACATAGAACTGCACTGTTAATCACATGTTGTCAACATGTGGTCCACCTCAATCTGGAGAGCTCCTGGGTGTCCAGGCTTGGTTTTTCAACACATTTACAACTAATACTTGTGTCTTTATAAAATGATTCCCGCATTCAATAATCAGGGATCAAATGGATAAGGTAGGCTACTTCAAAGCAAGGTATCTAACTAAACATGT
>NC_036871.1:32328948-32377171 GCF_002910315.2 Salvelinus sp. IW2-2015 | reverse complement strand
GTAAGGAACAGCGCTCTCCTTACCCATATCTGTAAGGGACAACTCCTCTCTCTCTACCCAATCTGTCAGGACAGCTCTCTCTCTCTCTACTCATATCTGTAAGGAACAGCTCTCTCTTTACATATATCTCATCAGGAAACAGCTCTCTCTCTAACCATATCTTACAGGAACAGCTCTCTCTCTCTAACCATTATCTGCTAGGAACAGCTCTCTCTCTCTAACCATATCTGTCAGGAACAGCTCTCTCTTTTACCCATATCTGTCAGGAACACCTCTCTCTTTACCCATATCTGTCAGGAACACCTCTCTCTTTACCCATACCTGTCAGGAACAGCTCTCTCTTTACCCATATCTGTCAGGAATGCCTCTCTCTTACCCATACCTGTCAGGAACAGCTCTCTCTTTACCCATACCTGTCAGGAACAGCTCTCTCTTTACCCATACCTGTCAGGAATGCTTCTCTCTTTACCCATACCTGCCAGGAACAGCTCTCTCTTTACCCTAACCTGTCAGGAACAGCTCTCTCTTTACCCATATCTGTCAGGAATGCTCTCTCTTTACCCATACCTGTCAAGAACAGCTCTCTCTTTACCCAACTGTCAGGAACAGCTCTCTCTTACCCATACCTGTCAGGAATGCTTCTCTCTTTACCCAGATGTGTCAGAAGACTCTCTCTTTACCATATCTGTCAGGAATGCTTCTCTCTTTCCCCATATCTGTCAGGAACAGCTCTCTCTTTACCCATATCTGTCAGGAATGCCTCTCTCTTTACCCATACCTGTCAGGAACAGCTCTCTCTTTACCCATATCTGTCAGGAATGCTTCTCTCTTTACCCATACCTGTCAGGAACAGCTCTCTCTTTACCCATATCTGTCAGGAACAGCTCTCTCTTTACCCATATCTGTCAGGAATGCCTCTATCTTTACCCATACCTGTCAGGAACAGCTCTCTCTTTACCCATATCTGTCAGGAATGCTTCTCTCTTTACCCATACCTGTCAGGAAACAGCTCTCTCTTACCATACCTGTCAGGAACAGCTCTCTCTTTACCCATACCTGTCAGGAACAGCTCTCTCTTTACCCATATCTGTCAGGAACAGCTCTCTCTTTACCCATACCTGTCAGGAACAAGCTCTCTCTTTACCCATATCTGTCAGAATGCTTCTTCTTACCCAGATGTGTCAGGAACAGCTCTCTCTTTACCCATATCTGTCAGGAATGCTTCCTCTTTACCCAGATGTGTCAGGAACAGCTCTCTCTTTACCATATCTGTCAGGAATGCTTCTTCTCTTTACCCATACCTGTCAGGAACAGCTCTCTCTTTACCCATATCTGTCAGGAATGCTTCTCTCTTTGTACCCATACCTGTCAGGAACAGCTCTCTCTTTACCCATACCTGTCAGGAACAGCTCTCTCTTTACCCATATCTGTCAGGAATGCCTCTCTCTTTACCCAGATGTGTCAGGAACACCTCTCTCTTTACCCATACCTGTCAGGAACACCTCTTCTTTTATCTCCAGTTGTCCCTGGAATTGTGTGTGTGTCTGTGTCTGTGTGTGTGTCTGTGTGTGTGTGTGTGTCTGTGTGTGTGTGTGTTTGAATTCCCTTATCTGTATGCAAGCTCCATCCGTGCATGTGAACAGTGTGCTGTCTGTGTGTAGCTATTACAGCATCCATGTACGTTGGTAGGGAACCACATCAGAGTAGAATAAATCTTACCAGCCTCTGTGTTGAGACAACACGACAACAACGGTCAGTCTGCAAGATTGGACCAGCACTAGGATAATAAAAACACAACTAAGAAGACTAGAAATGAGATCATGACCACAGCCACTATAGAACAGGGGAAGGTAACTAGGTTCAGCCATGGCCCGATTTATGTTGGAGCGGATGGTTGGGGGGCCAGAACATCATTATAATCATTTATACACTGCAAACACAACTAAACTCAAAAAGAGATTTGAAAATAACAATAATTACATACCTTTACTTTGAGAAACGATCGCATACTGTCACGTTCCTGACCTGTTTTCTGTTAGTTTTTGTATGTGTTAGTTGGTCGGGACGTGAGTTTGGGTGGGCAGTCTATGTTTTGTGTTTCTATGTTGGTTTATGGGTACCTGATATGGTTCTCAATTAGAGGCAGGTGGTTTTCATCTCCTCTGATTGAGAATCATATTAAGGTAGGTGTTTTCACATTGGGTGTTGTGGGTGGTTGTTTCCTGTGTCTGTGTTTGTTGCACCATATGGGACTGTATCGTTCGTTCGTTTGTTTGTAGTCAGTACTTGTTCGTTCGTTCTTCGTTACATGTAAGTTCGTAGTCCAGGTCTGTCTACTTCGTTTGTTGTTTTGTATTTTATTCAAGAGTTTTTCGTCTTCGTCTGTTTGTTGTAAATAAATAATATGTCGAACTACAACGCTGCATTTTGGTTCAATCCATGCTCCTCCTCGTCCGAGGAGGAGGAAGATGAAGAAGACCGTTACACATACGTCTCTTTTTTTATTTGTGGGAATACTTGGTTAACAGATTTCTTAAATTAAACTAGTTTTTAGCTGAATTACTGGTGATTTTAGTTTTTTTTTTTACCAAACCTGCTCTATAAGAAACCAGCTTATAGGCTAGTGATGATGAGGGTTATCACACATGCTTTAAAATATATTACCTTTCTGCTCAGGAACATAATTTACTATGCCATAGAATATTTAATAAGTGTCCACTCCTTCACTCTATAAAGTTTGACATTTACTTAATGGTACTCTCAAGCCATTGTCATGTCCATGAAACCAATACAAATGGCTCATCATGATGGCGTAATAAATGAGTCATTGTGTAAAGTGTGACGGAGATAATTAGCCTGCAGTGAGTGGGGGGAAAGTCTCATATAGGCCATTTGGCCCGAATTCAACAACCGATCTGTATTTTAACCGCATGGACCGTTACACTAATGTTCGACACAGTTTAAATCCGGCAGTGTCACAGTCAAGAAACTTTATTTGAGAAAAGATGCTGACTGTTCTAGTGGGCTGGTAAGATAACCATGTCATCAAGCCCCTAACTAATACTGAGACACACACAGTCACACACACACACACACACACACACACACACACACACACACACACACACACACACACACACACACACCACACACACACACACACACACTACACACACACACACACACACACACACACACACACACACACGCCAACAAACACACACTCAGACATAAACACTTCCATACACACACACATTCAGAAACACTGGGCAGATTTGCCAAGTGCCCCAGAAAGACCCGGTACTTCCAACACAAGACTCCTGACAGGTTTGAGGTCATAACTGGTCAGCTCTATCCTCAAGGTCATCATAATGATGTCAAAACCCATATGATACTGCAGCCCCTCTCTATTTATTTATACAGCAGACCAAGAATCCAAACCAGGTCGTTCGGAGCATCTCAAGAGCACAGTAACCCATCTCCAGGAGTACCAGTTCTCAAGAAAGGTTACTCATCACGCGGGCGTATAGTTTAACGAATCACTTCCCTTACATAAGCTCTATGGCTGTTTACTGTGGAATTCTAAAAATGCCATCAACCATCCATTCAACCAAACAGCAGGTATTCCATTGGCATTTGAAAGGACTAGTCATCTAATTCCAAATGTTCCATTTAGTTAGAGACAGTAGCTATCTGGCATTAAGCACATGACACATGAGAGAGAGACACATGGACTCACTAAGGAACGCACATCAGGAGGTCCATGTCTCCTGGTGGGCGGTTTAGTTCAAGGTGGTACCAGCTTGTGTTGGTTGTTTAATGCCATGTTGGTTCCACCATTTCAGTTCAAAGCCGTCTTTTATTTCCCCTCTAAGAATCAGTGAGCACATCAGCCGTCTCACATGAAACAGGAAATATGGAAGAAAGCAAAACACATTTCTGTTTCTTTGAACATTTAGGGTGTTTTTATATTTTTCCATTTTAGAGCTGTATCATTAATTATGTATAAAATGAGACTTTCTGATTAAAGCATCGCCAACACAGCAACATGATTCGAACGTGCTTTTGGAAGAGATGCTTTTCTCGCTAATTGAAGTGCAAGACAACACTCTTTAATAAAAATAAAACAAAGAAATGAGAGATGATGTGATAGGATTTTAAAAAGGAAAGAAAACAACTACATTTTTCAATTCTTGTCACTGAAACTTTGACTCGTCAGTGATAACAGCTGAGCCGTCACATTAAAACCAAATCACAAACATGCACACACACATTCAGAGACCTACTGTGGGCTATGTCCTTAGTGAACACCCATACACACACAAACAAACAAATAGAAATAAACACACACATTCACTCACACGTATTCCAAACATGTTGAAATTGTATGGGATGCATTGAGTGGATTATGGTACAGATATAAACATGTGAATTAGAAGCCACGGTTATATAAAGCATTACAAAAGCAGTCATGTGCATCGAAGCTGGAAAAGGGACTGACCACTATACCCACAGGAGCCGTGCACACACACACACACACACACACACACACACACACACACACACACACACACACACACACACACACACACACACTTACAAGCTCAGCGCTCATTGGACCAGGGTATTGATGATTCATTTTGCGTTTTTATCAAAGAAACAGGAGTGCCATTAGAAAGAGATCAGTCAACCACCAAGGATGAGGAGGCTGCTTCTAATTGCCCATTCATCAACAGAGTTCTTCAAGTAGATCCAGCGCATGACAACTGAACCGCACTACTTTAATTACGCTACTGATGAACCTCGCATACACACACATTTACGCACACACGCTCTCTTGCTGGCTCACTGTTAAACTCTCATTCTACACACTTGTTTTTACAGAGACACACACATTAAAGAACGCAATGCTGTCAAATACAAACAAATGGAGGCAGGCTCACTGTACTATAAAACATGGTGTACTTTATCATACAGTACAATGCCATACATCATAATATACTTTACTGTAGTAATCAAATCTATCCATGAATAAACACACAGTATTTGTATACTGTCTAGTAGCACTAATAAATCCTAAAGCTCACCATCTCAGTCCAACCATTTTATATCATGTTAAAATGCACTACCTCTAAGGATGTTTCCAGCCAATTCACTGCACAGCATGAAGGAACAACACTAGTTTTAAACAGGAATTATACTGGTTCATTKATTTTGTTCCCTTTGGTTCCATTACCAGGCTTTTTTCTCTCCCACGTTTTGGGATTTCTTGCCTTCATCCATTTTACCGATGCATGCACTCTAACAAGACAGTTCTCGGTCACTTCCCCAGAATTATGCTGCAGCCTGTCAAATTTTTCCATCTGCTGACAATTCATCCGTCTCCTGGGCTCTCATTTTCTGGTTTTAGCATTTCCACTGAACGCCGCGACTCAGGATCAGCTGTGTTAGCTTCTAAACAGCTGCCTTGTGCCAAGACTAGGAGAGGCAGGTTTGAATCTCCAAGCCAATTAGTGGAAAAATTAGTCGATGTTCCCTTGAGCAAGGCATTTAGTCACTCTGGATAAGAGTATCTGCTAAATGACTTAAATATTATTAAGGGTTACTTAAGGCATTTAAGGGGTTAAAATAAGCATGAAAACACATACAGACACACTCACTTATCTGATCTCCTTCAGGCGCTGGACTGATGAGAAAAAACTGAAAAGTGGCACTGTGAAGCCGGCTGGTGTTTGATGTCAGGGTAATGGTTTAGGTATCCTGTTGCCAGAGAGAGAGAGAGAGAGACATTTCCATGCTAACCTGAATGGGCTTGGAAACCATCATTTAGGGCTGTGAGTTGTAAATCAGAAATTTGGAGGGTCTGATCAATTTTACAAGCTTGAAGTTTGCTGCTCGGAAGTTCTGAGAGAGAAGTCTGACGGGCATTTGGTTGGTTCTTATTTATTGAGTGATAGTTAGTTAGTCTACATTATAATAAAGCTCTGTGTAAGCGAACCTTCCGGTCTCTGTGTGTGTGACCGACACTTTAATGGGCTAGGGCTCTGCTCTGCTGAGTGCACTGCAGCTATCGGTTCATCATTAGTCATTCAGTGTGTAATACCCGTCTAAGTTCCAGACGAAGCAGAGGAGCAGACACAGTGTCTGAACCAAGCATGTTAAGCCCACTCAATGTCCTGTAGGACAGAGCAATTTAACACAGGAATAAGCCAATTATCTTTGTGGAATAGTCAAATTGACAATAGGATTTCCCCCAACTCCTTCTGGACTCCCATGTTAGGGGTTGGGCTTACAGACCTGGTTCGCTCTCTAATGGCCACACACACACCGGCACACTCCTGCCCAATACAAATACACACACTCACATACTTCCAGAGGTGTGGACTTGAGTTACATAACTTGGACTCGAGTCTGACTCGAGTCACAGATTTGATGACTTGAGACTCGACTTGATAGAAAAGAAAAGAACTTGAGACTTGACTTGGCGCCTCAAGACTCGACTTTGACAATTTGAAATTATCCGGCCAGGTTTTGTAATGTTTTTTTTGTTTTTTCCCCCAATTTCGTGGTATCCAATTGGTTACAGTCTTGTCTCATCGCTGAACTCCCGTACGGACTCAGGAGAGGCGAAGGTCGATTTTCCTGACTATTATTATAGCCTACATGAAAAAGTAAGCATTATTGACACTGGATAGCTGCTGTGTCTGATCCCATGTAGACCTACCATCTCCTGCCATTTTTCCCTTGAACATTAGCCCCCACATAGAACTGCACTGTTAATCACATGTTGTCAACATGTGGTCAACCCTCAATCTGGAGAGCTCCTGGGTGTCCAGGCTTGGTTTTTTCAACATTTACAACTAAATACTTGTGTCTTTATAAAATGATTCCCGCATTCAATAAATCAGGGATCAAATGGATAAGGTAGGCTACTTCAAAGCAAGGTATCTAACTAAACATGTTTATATATAAGGCWTAAATATTCATGTTTCAGGGGAGATCTATGCACAGCATGTTATTTGTCAATTAGGCTATTCTTGGAATATTTTTTACGTTGTCGCAATTACATGGTTACTGTTTAATAGAGGGAAATACCAGTTTTCCAACGGTGCAGATTTATTTAGGCTCGACTTGACGTGACTCGATACATGACCCATTCAAATGTATTTTCAATCAAATGTATTTATAAAGCCTTTTTACACCAGCAGATTTCACAAAGTGCTATACAGAAACCCAGCGTAAAATCCCAGACAGCAAGCAATGCAGATGTAGAAGCACGGTGGCTAGGAAAAACTCCCTAGAAAGGCAGGAACCTAGAAAGAAACCTATAGAGGAACCAGGCTCTGATGGGTGGCKAGTCCTCTTCGTGCCGGGTGGAGATTAAAAGAGAACATGGCCATTAAGGCCATATTGTTCTTCAAGATGTTCAAACGTTCATAGGTGACCAGCAGGGTCAAATAATAATCACAGTGGTTGTAGAGGGTGCAACAGATGGCTGAGGAGTAAATGTCKGTTGACCCATTCTACTTGGGACTCGACTTGAGACTCGGACCTTGTGACTTGCTTGTGACTCAAACAATAGTGACTTGGTTCCACCTTTGCACACTTCCATCACACACACATTTACATTACATTTAAGTCATTTAGCAGACGCTCTTATCCAGAGCGACTTACAAATTGGTGCATTCACCTTATGATATCCAGTGGAACAACCACTTTACAATAGTGCATCTAACTCTTTTAAGGGGGGGGGGGGGTTAGAAGGATTACTTTATCCTATCCTAGGTATTCCTTAAAGAGGTGGGGTTTCAGGTGTCTCCGGAAGGTGGTGATTGACTCCGCTGACCTGGCGTCGTGAGGGAGTTTGTTCCACCATTGGGGTGCCAGAGCAGCGAACAGTTTTGACTGGGCTGAGCGGGAACTGTACTTCCTCAGAGGTAGGGAGGCGAGCAGGCCAGAGGTGGATGAACGCAGTGCCCTTGTTTGGGTGTAGGGCCTGATCAGAGCCTGAAGGTACGGAGGTGCCGTTCCCCTCACAGCTCCGTAGGCAAGCACCATGGTCTTGTAGCGGATGCGAGCTTCAACTGGAAGCCAGTGGAGAGAGCGGAGGAGCGGGGTGACGTGAGAGAACTTGGGAAGGTTGAACACCAGACGGGCTGCGGCGTTCTGGATGAGTTGTAGGGGTTTAATGGCACAGGCAGGGTGCTGTGGGTGAGCCCCCATTGCGAGGTACGCACCCTCTCTCCCTATACAATGACGTCTCCAGCAGAGCGGACCACTGTACATTTTCATGAGGAAATCCTCCATAATCCGAGCGGCAAGCGAGACAGCTGGTTCACGTCCATCTCAGAAAGCAGGAAGGGGCTGGGTGCCCCGCGTGCCTGCCACACTCCAGCCCCACAACTCTAACGTTACATGCTCCAGCCACAAAAGAGACCTCCTCCCTGGGCTTGGCACAGTGGGCCAGCTGCATCCTCCCACACTGTGTTCAGGAGAAGGCAGAACAGCCAGAGTCGCCTGTGTACAATCAGACCATGACAAGCTCCAGCAGCAACAGCAACAGCAGCAGCATCCAACCCTGAGGAGAACAGGCTCCTCCACATCCATTTCTATAAAAGGGGACCCCAGGGAATGACTATGTGTTTCTGCTTCACAGGCTTGACTGGGAGAAGAGTCACAGCAGAGTGTTATAATGCATGTCTTGAACCGTCACTTCTATATGTAGAGACATTGGGGAAGATCTCTGTCTGTCAGGTTTAAACATATCTGTGACTGCAGAAGAGTCAAAGGCTGCTATATGGCTTCAACAGTTAGACTTCAATAAGGTGACACCAGGGAGGCACAATGTTAATTCTATTTTCTGACTGAAGAGCATGAGTGAGTGAGTGAGTCTGGGTATCCCTGGCAACATGGGACTCAGAAGCCCCATTTCCCCCACAACAATTGGAGTGGGAATATGAGCATTAAATAATCTCTCTCTGAGATGACTTCAGGGAACACTGTGAGTGTTCAACAGAGGGGCTATTCCAACAGAGGGGCTAGGCGTCTAGTTCGTTTTGCTAAATTGATTGCTAATGAATTGGTAGATGTCTATAACAGCAGTCACGTCCCTTTCCCTCTCTGCACTACAAACCCCAGGGTGGTAGACTGTAGGTCTTCAATACTATTTGGTTTGGTATAAGTAAGGGAATACAATAAATGGATTAGCCCTCCCCCGTTAACAGTGCAGTCCCAGCTCGGCTCCAAGTCTTTAACAGACATTTTGTTGAATAAYAGCCTTGGGGTGCTGTGTCTTATACCCTCTGTTAAACGTCTACAGAGAGTAGCCTGAGGAGAAGATGCATGATTCGAGAGTCTCCCTCCATTGTCTATGAGTGACTGCCACTAGCGATGCGGCTCTCTAAGAAAGAAATACTTTTTAATTTATTTGGACAGCAAAACACTTTAGCTCCACTTGAGATAACGGCTGTAATGTTGTTATAGGGGCAACGCTCTGGAATCACAGCAAGGGAGGTTTCCGATTCGCAGGGCTGGATCTGCATGACCTCACCGCTCTCGAACACTTCCTCTCTCTATGTCTCGTTCCCTCACTCTCACCTTGGCCCTTCTATCTCAATCTTGGTGTCCATCCATCTCTCTCCCTTCATCTGTCTCCTCCCTCCACTGTCTGTTGTAATAAACAGTAATGTCCGGTAATGGGAGGTGGTGAGTGCTCGCTGTCACAACAGCAGCACCTCTCTTTCAGCCTCCCCTCTCCTAGCCGCTTTATAGCTGACATAAGTCACTGAGTCAATGTGTCAGGTCTATCCACACATGGCTACCCTTCCTCTTTCCTTCTTCCCCCCCCCCTCTCTCTCTCTCTCGCTCTCTCTCGCTCCCTCTCTCTCTCTCTCTCACTCCCCCTTTCTCTCTCGCTCTCCCTACTCCCTCTTAGTGGCTCACTCAGGGTATTTATAAGAGCTTGTTGGTGTAAACAATTACGAGCTTAATGCTGACAAAGATTGTTGTGCTTTGTTTTAACCAAATTAGCAGAGAGCATTTGTCTGATGTCTGATGTCCCTTGAGGTATTCCCACAAGATCTTTCGTTGCTAGGGCAAAGCCGGGTCAAAACTGGATGTGTAAGCACAGGAAAAACTGTGCACACAGCCAAACACAGAAATACACGTAAACAAAACAAATCCACACAGGCATAGTCACCCAAACATATATGCTTTATCTACAGGTATTAAATCACAAGCACATATTCTAAAATCGCCTTCCTGTGTGTTCCATATACAGCACACTGATACATCAGTAAAATACATGGTGTGCTTCATACTGCTGTGATTAAAGCGATTATATGGGGTGTCATGACGTTGGCCTGAGTGGGGGAGGTTTATGACCCCCATAAATTTACCCCCCCCCCCCCCCCCCCCGTTTCTCTCTCTCTAGTCTACTAGAGTTGACCTCTTGAAAAAGACCCTTTGTAAATTAGAGATTCTGGTGACATCAAAAGATGGGAAAACGGAACCATATTTCGGTAATCCAACCAGTTGAAAATATCGCGTTGGGACTTAATGAATATGAATGTCAGTTCAGTTGGTGTCTGAGACATGATTACTGATGATAGGACGAACATAAACTGTATCTTGGAAAGTCTACACATTCTAGTTATCAGATTCACCATGGAATTGTTGTGCAATTTAAATGTTTTAAATATTACTATTTGTGAAAAAGATTTACAATGTAATTTTAGCTTGCCAATGGAGAAGATTGGTTTTCATGAGTGAACTATGCTCAACTCAGTGCCCCTGCTCATTGTGAACAGACATTTGGTTATATAAAACTATGAAACACGCCTTTCTCTCCCTCCTATATAAAGCCCTGACTGAGCAAATGTAACTTCTGTTCCGAGGACGTAGATGCACAGTCCTACGTTAAAGGGCTCAAGATAAAAAGCGTCCAAGGACTGTGTGCGACGTTGAGGTCCCTAACTTGAAAGGACAAAACCACTACACACGAAAGCTAAAAGCCAAACTAAAGGAACCTAACTAAATACTGCAATCAATTTCAATGTGAAGATGACGAACTACATGCCGGAAGGAATGAATTTTCGACCTATCCAGCCTAGAATTATAGCCAATGAGCATATAGCATGGCAACCTTGGTATGACTTTGAACTCTTATTCACTAAAAAGTGCTACCCTCCTCCGCCCGCTAAACTGTGGGCTAGGAAGAGGACAGACAGAGTATCCATTCTATACCAGTATTCAGTTCACCAACACTAGACATTCTTACAGAGGACCAGAGATCCATTAAGGACAATACCGACCTCTCATCGACGGACCAATCTACCAAAGCGAGACTCAAGAGTAATATTTTATTGCAGTTCTCCTTTTTCAAATGGCGGTTATTTAGAATGCCATAAGCTTCTGTATTTACGATAGCCATAGCTTCTCCTTTGTTACTCAGTTTCCCGCTCTTTCATCATTCAACCAAACCCATCTCTTTGTGTACCAGCCGTCGTATCTGCTTCCGTCCACGCAGGCGAACCGTTTCTTTATGACAGTCATTTGTAATCCAATGTGATGAGGTCCATTCTGGTGTGATTATTAGGTATGTGTAGGCGAAAAATAATTAAACCATTTTGTAATTGTGATTCACCTGTTAGCCAGGGTTCGTGAAGATAACCAGAATTTACACTGTTCAGATGAGATCTGAATAAAGTGAGATATAATATATCGACTGGCTATTGATGCAAAGATTACTTAGGTCTTAGAGTTTATTCGGAGATACCAGCGCTATAACATTATTTTGTGGTGGCCCCGATTTCTAGTTAGATTACATTCGACCTGACTTAGCTTGAAATAGAATATTAATTACAGAGAGAATATTTTATAGAAATAGCATGTCATTCCTTAACCGGCATCAGCCAAGACAGAGCAGGGTCATTAAAGATGCACTATAACCAAGTGTGTGTGTGTGTGTTGCTGTGTGTGTGTGTGTGTGTGTGTGTGTGTGTGTGTGTGTGTGTGTGTGTGTGTGTGTGTGTGTGTGTGTGTGTGTGTGTGTGTGTTTGCGTGCGTGCGTGGGTGCGAGCGAGCGAGAGAGAGAGAGAGAAAGAGAGGGGGGTAGTTTTGATGTAGTTTTGATGGAATTAGAATTATGCCATCTGCAGAGGCTTATTTAAGTGATAATGCCCAASAAGCCGGTGTTTGGAGGATATATTGGCACAGGTGTTGTTAGGCCCGAGACGAAGTCGAGTGCTGGCAAACACCGGCTTCTTGGGCATTATCACTTTTATACAACAGGGTACCAACATAATCAAATAATGATTGACATATTTTCATTAAAAACATTATTTTGATGAATGTATTCATATTATTTCATCCTTCCACAAGTTATAGTCCCGAAACAAATCTAGGGTTGCTACCCAAGCAGGCTAGTCATTAGTTCTATTGGTTCAGTTGCAAGAGTCAGTCGTTCAGTCTTTTAGTTCTGTATCTACGTACGCGAGTAAGGTAGCTCCAAAATGCATGTGTTTCAGCCTAGCTCAGTGATTTATGTGGAGGTGGGGCCAGCAGAAAATACGGAGTGTTGCGTTGTAATTGCTCTGTCACTCATGGGGACACTACGTCACCGCCAAGTCTAAGGGTAGAGCTAGAAAATTCAAGCCCCTTGGGTGCTGCCATAGAGTTACATTAGAAGTACCCATCAAAGAAGACTCAAGGTCATTGTCCACAGATACAATGACGTCAAATCACATTACATCTACAGTAGCTTTCATTGGACTGATCATGTCAACATCATACTTTCAAAATCTTAGCTAGCAGTCATCAAGATTCAAATCGACAATCTACTGGCAAATCCTTTTTAATCCTTGTCATATGAAGAGAAATAATGAAGAGAAATTATAGATAAAACGTATGGGTGCTCATTGGCCATTGGATATAAACATTACACAACAAGTTGGGAATCGCAAATTCAACAATGAGTGGTTTGGAAGGAATCAGTGGCTAACTGCAAGCATTGCAAAGCAATCACTAGCCTGCTATTCAGTGGAGTGGCTGTGTGGTTCCAAGTCTACGATTAAGGGTTTCTTTTCCTAATTTAAAATTATAAACATTCAACATTGGCCATGTTGTCAATGAAGCAGGATTTGTGCCGCACTCAAAACAACTGTGTAACGGTTTTCGTCGGTAGAAGGAGAGGAGGACCAAAGCGCAGCGTGGTGCGTATCCATAATTTATTAGAATACTTCTCAATATGAACAAAAACAATAAACAGACGAAAAACCAACGAAGCTACAGTCCCGAACTAGTGAACACAGAAAAAAACAGGAACACGCGAACAGGAACAATCACCCACAAACCAACAGTGAAAACAGGCTACCTTAATATGGTTCCCAATCAGAGACAATGCAAATCACCTGCCTCTGATTGAGAACCATATCAGGCCAAATGACAAACCTCAACATAGAAACACATAACATAGACTGCCCACCCCAACTCACGCCCTGACCATACTAACTAAAGACAAAAACAAAGGAAAATAAAAGTCAGAACGTGACAAACTGTTAACTCGGAACTGCAAAATATGACTTTAGTGATTTCAAGACAACTGGGAAATCGGGAAAAATGAGCTACGAATGGGAAAATATGTTTTGAACTTTCATCCAGCACGGAATTGTAAATCTGGAACTCGAGCCTCTTTCTAGAGCTATGACCTGAAGATCACTGACGTCATCATGATTCGCCCTTTTTTTTCAGAGTTCCCAGCCTCACCCTAATAATTTGATCCATTTTCACCTCTTAATTTCACCTACTGTTCTGACTTGGTGGTGCACATGTAGCCAAAAACCTGTTTTTGAGAATGTAATCATCGAATATTGTAAAAGCTTTCATTTTCTGCTTAAAGTGCCCCTTTATTTATACGACAGTTCTGACTTGGTGTACAGGGAAAACACTGTAAGAACGGCCCATGTTCTGAATTCTGTTGCTGTACATTTCAAAAGTGCTGAACAAATAGTTTTATTGACTACGTCCGTCCTAGCTCCCTCATTAATGTCTTAATCAAAGGTACGGATTGCCTCTTATCAGCTTGTCGTCCCCTTATGCCATATTTTGTAACCATATTCTCTTCATATTGTTCTACGGAACACTCAAAATCATCATTCTGTTTACGTCAACGTCAGCCTATATCACGCCTAATCTTTTATAAAAGGCAGTAAATGCCGGATGCGAAATGAACTGCTTTGCTGCCAAACCAATCCTCACGCTGGTATAGGCCAGATGTGTAGCAGTGGATGACGATGTTGGGACTCCTGGTTGGGGACTCTGCTGTTGGGACAGCTTTATGTAGGCGGTGGTAACAGTTTAAGTGGGCACCGTTTATCACCGTTATAGTGCAATATTAATGTATTGTTTAGTTTGTGTTGTGTAGTGGCTTCTGCTGGTCATACGCCCCACAATTATGGGGGGGGGGGGGACCCACAGATTTACATGCTAAATCGCCACTGGTCAGGCTCAACAGTGCAAGACAGAATAACACACAGTAGCTGCCATTTGGTTTATGACGCTGTTTTTCTTGTGACATTATTAGACTAGCATCCATAGAAGAGCCTAATCGAGGCACGTTAGCGCCTGGCATACGAAAAATTGTGCTCTCGCTCGTCAGGACCCACCCGCCTTGCCTTCAGCCCGGAGCGCACGCTAGCCAACAAACACAGCTAACACAATGCACTTTGCAAAAGCTGAAGCTGGAAGACTGAAACTAGCAGACTTCGCTATTTACCCCTTCTTTTCAATTGACATTTCTTTGTATGTTACTTCATAAAAATTAAATGCCAGATGATTCATCGCATTTCAAACTGGCTGAGAAAGGCCATCGCCTGATTCCTCATCCCTCAATCCTGACCTACCACTGTCACAATTAACCTCAGATGGGCCAATTGGCGAGAATGCGAATTAGACATACTTGAAACAATGTTGCAAATCCCGATCGCGAGGCAGCACACGAGGAGAGAGTTCTAATCCTCAAATGCCTAGACTTGGCTATAACCAGCATTCCAGCGGGTGTCTATTCCACAATTTACACCAGATAATATAATTACTTTAATGCCTATTACTCTGTTCCATCTGACTGCGCAATCGACTGTCTCCAGGCAGGCAAGTTATAAACTTGATATCACTATAAAAAGCATCTAAACATTATCTCACATTTCTTTTAGACAACATTTAGTTTTCAAAACTAAATGTTGTCCAAAGAAATGTGAGATAATGTGCTTAAACCAATCAGCATTTAGATTAGACTCTCCACTGTAATAATTAAAGCAGGCAAGGGCTTTACAACATCAAATACATAGCATACTATTACACCCACAGCCCACTTTACTGTAACATACACTACATTACAGTCGTGAAACACAGCAAATAAAACACATTGACATTCAAACATTACAATTGTGGATAGCCTACTGCTAGAGGGCAATCATAAATCTCAGAAAATGTTTGTCACAGAATCAAATCAAATCAAATAAAAAGGACACTCAAACGCGCGCGCGCACGCACGCACGCACGCACGCACACACACACACACACACACACACACACACACACACACACACACACACATATAATATATATATAATATATATATATATATATATATATATATATATCACAAGAGGTTGGTGGAACCTTAATTGGAGGACGGGCTCGTGATTAAAGGGATTGATATCAAATAAATCAAACACATGGTTCCAATGTGTTTCATTCCATTCGCTCCGTTCTGGCCATTATTAGTATGAGCTGTCCTCCCCTCAGCAGCTTCCTGTGATATCTATCTATCTATACATATATATATATATATATAGACACACATACACTCAACACTGAACACTGGCCACAGTACCATGTCAAAGATACAGCCGCAAACACAACACTGTCTTGTCAGCGTGCGCTCTCAGTAGCCAAACACTTGTCATTACCGATTTAGTACGAATAATATATGACTGCAATTAAGTCGGTTTTATGAAGCGATACTGTGCCGATCACCTTCATTAGGGACGCGCTGATCCTCATAGACATTGCGCATGCGGCAGGTAAAATATTTGCCTCGCACACACTGGGGTGTCAGACAGTGTCTGTATTTGGTACGTCTGCTGCTACCCCGCGGATCTTTTAACGTGACAGATAGAAATGCGCGTGCACTATCTGCTTGAACTCGGTTCAGTCATGGGAAATTTGATTCTGCTCTGGTCCGTCTCTCCCAAGTGACCCCGAGACGTGCGCGTGCCCTGTTCACTTAATGGAGTTATGCTATTGTAATAGATGAAATGTATGATCAAATACCCTAACAGATGTGCTTCAATGTCTAAATGCAGTGCACTCGTAACCTAGTTCAGCCAAATTACATGTAGGTGTGTCAGGTCTGAAACCATTCAAGAGACGTTGGCTATTGTTCATGAAATGGCCCGAAATAAAGTGGAGTAGTCGACTCTTCAGCCCCGCAATTACGCACAAACAAGGTTCACTATAAAACCACCAAATGATTCATCTCGAATACACGTTTTTCAAGCAAGCCATCAAAGATAATCACATGTTTTGCGTTAATATCGTTTCGTCTATAATTTGCAAGTGCCTAATATAATGCATTCAGACTGACAAAGAAATCATGCATTCGAAATCTCAAACGTTAAAAAAAATCGGTTTCATCATCATGTGCTGCTATAATATCCCGCGCAAAAATTCTTACCTCGCCTCAGCGCGCGGCATGCGTGATTACCTTGTATGAAATTAAGGATTCATTTACCTTCAGAGTTCGGTCTTGAAGGAACTGTCTGAAGTTTCTGGCGTGTCGTTGTATCTGCATGTCTCTCTTGAGAAGAACTGAGTCAAATGTGAACAGGGCAAACGCTGTTATCGCATCTCTCTCTCTCTCTCTCTTTCTCTCTCTCAAATAATAACACGGCTGTCTTAAAATCTCTCATCACGTACACTCTCGCTCTTTCTTTCTCTGGCCGTCTCCTTTCTCTGACTAACAGTTCACCACTATTTTTCAGGTCATCATCATTACAGTAGCCTGTCCGTTAACTGACCATCGTCATCAACATCGTCATCATCATCATCATCATCATCATCATCAGTAAAATAATAAAAACATAGTCAACATATTTTCATGTTTTTGTATCTATTTTTATGTTCATATTGAATAACTAGCACCCAGTTCCTGTTGAAGGCAGAGAGAGCCCTGGTTCTGCATTTCCATTAGAAAAGTAGGAGAGACTATTCCTCCTCCATTACATAAACACAATCCAGCAAGATGACAGATCATGAAAGGACTGATTTATCCACTGGGGAGAGATTCTGTGTGTGTGTGTGCACTCTGCTCTGCTCTCTGTCTATGGGTGAGGGTGTGTTTGCTGGTGCTCCCTTTGTGAGAGTGTGTCCCTCAGGTCTTGATGGGTGTCTTGGAAAGCCTTCTTCCTCCCCAATGACCCAGGTCACATCTATCCCCCTAGGATCTATGAGGTGTAACTGCACCCACACACACACACAACACACACACACACACACCCCATGCACATCCTTATCACTGAAACACATTCAAATGATTTATCCACTAGTTAATCTCAATCCTTCCAGACTGTGTGTGTGTGTGTGTGTGTGTGTGTGTGTGTGTGTGTGTGTGTGTGTGTGTGTGTGTGTGTGTGTGTGGTGTGTGTGTGTTGTGTGTGTGTGGTGTGTGTGTGTGTGTGTGTGTGGGTGTGTGTGTGTGTGTGTTTGAAGGACAGCATCAGCAAGTGAGATGGATGTGGGAGGAGTTTCCTCCTGTGAGGGTGTGGCTCTCGTATATCTCTTTACCTCTCCTAATAGCAAGCACAAGGAGCTGCAGGGGGCAGACAAAGCAAGACACAGACAGTCAGGTATAAACAGGTAATATGATACACAGGCAGACAGACATCAACATATTTATTTATTTTACATTTTTATTTATTTTACCTATTTTACCAGGTAAGTTGACTGAGAACCAGTGGCGGTTGGTGCTGTTTAAGATGAGGGAGGACACATTTGTTTTTATTGAGCATAGCCTTAGTTCTATTACAGCATGTTGGATGACTGTCATTCATATTCCATTCACCCAGTTCAATGTAACATTGATAGGTTTAGGCTACTACATGATACTCACATTTTCCTGATACCCATCATGGGGTTGCTACAACCTAACCTGTGAATGAAAGTATACAACGTAGGTGCACACAGGTCGAGAGAAAATGTTTAGAGGACAGACAGTGACACATGGACAGACAGCGACGCATTCAATACCGCCTTGCACACTCTTACCTGCATCTAGCTGATCTAGTGTAATCATTAGTCCACTGCTGAGAACATATTCTCATTCACAGCAAGCACAGTCAGGCATAAACAGGTAATATGATACACAGGTAGGTAGGCAAACACAACAGATCAGACCGATGTCCTCTCCTCTGCCTGCAGGGTGCATCTCCCCCTCTCCACCTGTCTGCTCCTAGCTGTCTGAGAGGACGACAGGGTGGTTGCTCCCACCAGGCCCTCTGCCTTCATCTCCTTGTCACGACTTCCGCCGAAGTTGGCTCCCCTGCCTGTTCGGGCGGTGCTCGGCGGTCGTCGTCACCGGCCTACTAGCCGCCACCCATCCCTTTTTCCGTTTTCTGTTTGTTTTGTCTTATTAGTTGCACCTGTGTCTATTTGTGTTTGCCTGATGGGCTTCCTTATTTTTAAGCTAGTTTACCCGCCCTTGTTTTGTGCGGGATTATTCTTGTGTTAGGTGTTTGTGTTGTTGGGTGTGTTCGTGCTCCGGACCGGGTACCCTGTGTTTTGGGTTGGTCCATATTTTTCGCGCCCTGTGTTTTGGGCATTGCTTTTGGTGTCATATTAAAGTGCACTTCTCCCTATGGAACTCTCTGCTCTCTGCGCCTGATTCTTCCCTCACACACCTAGTATTCCGTGACACTCCTCATGATATTTACCATTTGAATGGTATAGTTACAGGGGAGAGGAAGGGGGATGAATGAGCCAGTTGGAAGCTCAGGATGATTAGGTGGCCATGATGGAATGAGGGCCAGATTGGGAATTTAGCCAGGACACCGGCGTTAACAACCCTACTCTTACGACAAGTGCCATGGGATCTTTAGTGAGCACAGAGAGTCAGGACACCCATTTAATGTCCCAGCCAAAAGACGGCACCCTGCACAGGTTAATGTCCCCAATCATTGCCCTGGGGCATTGGATATTGTTTTAGACCAAAGGAAATAGTGCCTCCTACTTTCCCTCCAACAACTATTCCAGCACCATCTGGTCTCCCATCCAGGAAGTGACCAGGACCAAACCTACTTAGTTTCAGAGCCAAGCCAGCAGTGGGATGCAAGGTGGTATGCTGCTGGTGCACAGAGATAAACACTCAGACAAAGACACACAAACAGACAGACAGACAGACATCCTCTCTTCCGCCTGCAGGGTGCATCTCCCCCTCTCCACCTGCCTGCTCCTAGCTGTCTGAGAGGACGACAGGATGGTTGCTCCCACCAGGCCCTCTGCCTTCATCTGCTCATGACATTTACCATTTGAAGTTCTGTTCTTACTTCCCCTTCACATGGCACAAAGCAGCACAAATACTGGGACGTGTGGCAGGAGAGTAGGTGTGTGTTATATGCATGTAGTCAAGGGAGGAGAACTTAGGGGAGAGGAGAGGAGAGGGGGGAGAGGAGGGAGGAGAGGGGGAAGAGAAGAGAGAGAGGGGGGAGAGAGAGGAGGGGGAAAGGGAGGGAGAAGAGGGGGGAAAGAGAGAGGAGAGGGGGAAGAGGATGAGAGGGGAGAGAAAGGAAAGGGGGAGGGAGGGAGGAGAGGGGGAAAAGGGGGAAGAGGGGGGGAGGGAGGCGGAGAGGGGAGAGGGAGGAGGAAAGGGGGGAAGGAGAGGAGAGGGGAGAGAAAGGAGAGGGGGAGAGGGAGGGGAGGAGAGGGAGGAAAGGGGAAGAGGGGGGGAGGAGAGGAGAGGGGAGAGGGGGAGGAAAAGGGGGGAAGAGAGAGGAGAGGGGAGAGGGAGGGGGAGAGGGGGAGAGGGAGGAGGAGAGGGAGGAGAAGGGGGGATTGCGTGTGTCTGCATATGTGTGAGATCATAGAGTGTAATGTGACAGGGTGTGTGTGTGTGTGTGTGTGTGTGTGTGTGTGTGGTGTGTGTGTGGTGTGTGTGTGTGTGTGTGTTGTGTGTGTGTGTGTGGTGTGTGTGGTGTGTGTGTGGTGTGTGTGTGTGTGTGTGTGTGTGTGTGTGTGTGTGTGTGTGTGTGGTGTGTGAAAGTTGGGAAATGTGACAAGGAATGTGTGTATGGTGTGTCAGCAGCATACCACCTTGCATCACATGCTGGCTTGCCTCTGAAGCTAAGAGAGTTGATACTGGATGGGAGAGACCAATGCTGCTGGAAGAGCTGTTGGAGGGCCAGTAGGAAGCACTATTTCCTCTGTTCTAAAAAAAAAATATCCCAATGCCCAGGGCAGTGATTGGGGACATTACCCTGTAAAGGGTGTCATCTTTAAGATGGATCAATAAACTGGGTGTCCTGACTCTCTGTGGTTGCTAAAGATCCCATGGCACTATTGTAGGTGTGCTAACCTGGTGTCCTGGCTAATTCCAATCTGGCTCTCATAACATCATGGCCACCTATTCATCCCAGCTTACAATTGTGCATTCATCCCCCCTCCTTTCCCCTGTAACTATCCGCGCCAGGTTGTTTGTTCTCAGTCAATTTACTGGGTTAAATAAAAGCGTGTTGTGTTGTTTTACTGGTTTAAATTTATCCTGTAGTAACCTGGTATATTTTATGTTTACCAATAGATGGCAGTATTGACTCAAGACGGGGGTTTGCTTCCCGCTATCCGTAGCTATTTCCTATGTCTGCCTATATAACTATGATTAAGAAAGGTTCAGGTAGCTTAAAACTTCTTCTTAATAGGGGGGCGCTGTTTTCACTTTGGAAAAAATGTGCCCAAATTAAACGGCCTCGTACTCTGTTATAGATCATACAATATGCATATTATTATTACTATTGAATAGAAAACCTCTGAAGTTTCTAAACTGTTTGAATTATATCTGTGAGTAAACAGAACTCATTTGGCAGCAACTTCCATATAGGAAGTGAAAATTCTGAAAATGAGGCTCTGTGTCAGGGCCTGCCTATTCAACTGGCTTTTATTTATCGATCTGTATGAACTTCATATGCCTTTCCACTTAGATGTCAACAGGCAGTAGAAGGTTGAATGGGGTGTCTAGCTTGATGTGAGGCGAATAAGAGCTTTTTGGAGTGACAGGTCCGCCCTTTTGTCATTTTTCATCTGCGCGCGGGGAACTCACATTGTCTTCTGAAAAGCGTTCGGTATACACTACGAATTGCTCCGCCTTCATTTTTATTGGATACATATGAGAAGAAACTCATAAAGTAGGATTTTCAACCGAGTTTGACCAGTTTATTCGACATTTATTGGGAATTTTGGAATTTTTTTGTTCCATGCGTCAAGAGTATGATGGACACGTGAGCTCGACATGGCTAGCCAAGGTTGCTAATCGACAGAAGAAATGGACATTCTAAAACAAACAACGATTTATTTCTGGACCTAGGACTCCTTGCACAACATTCTGATGGAAGAACAGAAAAAGTAAGACAACATTTATGATGTTATTTCGTATTTCTGTGTAATATGTTGACTCCTATTCTCCGCCGTGTTGGTGAGCGCTGTCTCACAATAACGCATGCTGTATGTTGTGGTAAAGTTATTTTTTTTTAATCTAAACACAGCGGTTGCATTAAGAACCAGTGTATTTTCATTTGCCATACAACAAGTATTTTTATGTAAAGTTTTATGATGAGTTCTTTGGTTAGATTAGGTGGCTGTCCAAAATATCTCCGGAAATTTTGGTGAATTGTTTGCTACGTATTCACAATGTATAACGATTTGCAGCTCTAATATGCACATTTTTGAAAAAACATAAATGTTTTGTATAAATGATGTTATAAGACTGTTCATCTGATGAAGTTGTCCAAAGGTTGTGATTAATTTTATCTCTATTGCTGTTTCTGTGAAAGCTATGTTGGCGGTGAAATAAATAGTTTGTGTGTTTTGCTATTGTGGTAGCTAATATAAATTCTATATTGTGTTTTTCGCTGTAAAACACTTAAAAAATCGGAAATATTGGCTGGATTCCAACGATGTTTATCTTTCATTTGCTGGTACACCATGTATTTTTTCATATGTTTTATGATGAGTATTTATGTTATTTCACGTTGCTCTCTGGTAATTATTCTGGCTGCTTTTGGTGCTATTTGTGATGGTGGCTGCAATGTAACAACCAGGATTGTGTAGCTATACATATGCACATTTTCGAAACAAAACATAAATTTATTGTATACATGGATGTTATAAGACTGTCATCTGATGAAGTTTGTTCAGGGTTATGTGATAACTTTTACTCTCTCTGTTTCTTGGGTTTTGTGAAAGCTACCTATGCGGTGGAAACATGGTGAAAACATGCCGTTGTGTGTTTGGCTATTGTGGTTAGCTAATATAAATACATATTGTGTTTTCGCTGTAAAATGATGGCTGGATTCACAAGATGTTTATCTTTCATTTGCTGTATTGGACTTGTGATTTCATGAAATTATATTATATGATATCCCTGTCCCGTTAGGCTAGACTAGGCTATGCTAGTCAGCTTTTTTGATGAGGATGCTCCCGGATCCGGGATGGGTACCACTTTAAGCAAGGTGCATTGGAGAATGTAATTCTAAATTACAATTAAATACTAAACCGTACGTAAGTCTCATGAGTCGTAACTCTAAGAAGCCTTTAAGGATACTACATATTTGGCGATGAGGATAATTATGGAGAACTGCGTTGGATTTTCTTTGCCACGAATTTAACGGAGTGTTTGGCGTGCGACGCGGGCGGTGAGACTCAAGTGAGTGGTGGAAGATTCTGAAGGTTTGATTCCCTGGATACTGGTAGGACAAATTATTGACTGTGTGAGGGGAGAAAGAATCAGAAAATATGGCTTTGGCAACAATAGGCTCGCTACCACCATTTGATCCTAAAAATCAGGAATGGGAGGAGTACTGTGAAATAATGGAACATTTCTTTGCTGCTAATGAAATAACTGGTGCCACTATACATAAATCCATACTCATAAGCGTTGGTCATTCATAGATTTAGTCGAGCTATTAAAAAATCACTTCAACCCCAAACCCAGTGAGATAGTACAAATATTCAAGTTTGATTCACGCATGAGAAAACCTATCGAATCAGTGGGGTAATATGTGGCTGAGTTGAGAAAACTAGCATTGGACTGTAACTATGGGAATACATTATCGCAAATGCTACGCGATCGGCTGGTGTGTGGGATTAATGATGACAGGATACAAATACGATTGTTATCAGAGCCTAATCTCACGAGAATGCACTCAAACTGGCCCAGGCCATGGAGTCCGCAAATAGAAATGCACTGGATTTGCAGGCAAGGGGCGCAACTGCGTGCCATACAGTAAAAGAGAGCTGCGCTGAGCGCGTAGAATTTCAAAGAACGGAAAGCCGTGGTGCAGCAGCCAATAGAGACTGTTATCGTTGCAAAGGCAAACACGCAGCGTTTGACTGTAAATTCAAACACGAAAAGTGTTATGCATGTGGGATAATAGGCCACATTGCGAGGGCGTGCCGCAATAAAAAAAAGCCACGGCCTGCAGAAAAGAGGACGGACAGAAAACCGAATACCTCCAGACGCTCTAGCTACCGCTCTAATCAAGTGAGAGAAAGTGAAAGTGAGTGCGCAGACGCAGAGCAAGCATTCTCAATGTACAGTGTACAGGGGGCGAATATCAAGAAGGTGAAGCCTTTCATTGTGGAAATGGGAATAAATTGATTTAAGGTACCGTTTGAACTAGACACAGGATGTAGTGTCACTCTGATGAACAGGTCCCAATTATATAGGAAGTGGAAAACCGTTGAAGTGCCTAAACTGAGAGACACCCCCATTAAACTCAAAACGTACACAGGGGAGAAGATCACTGTGATTGGAGTTGCTGATGTTCAAGTGGAATATCATGGACAAAAGAAACGTCTGCCTCTCTTAGTACTAGGGAGAGGGTGGTTGGAGGAAATAAGGAAATAAAATTGAACTGGGATGAAATCAAACATGTCACCACAGAGACATTGACACTACAGCAGGTGCTTTCAAAGAAGAGCTAGGGACATTAAAAGGGGTCCAAGCTACCATTCATGTTGCTGCTGATGCTACTCCCAGATTCTATAGGCCAAGATCAGTTCCATATGCCATGAAGCCTAAAGTGGATGTGGAAATTGACAGACTCTTAGCAGAGGATATAATTGTACCTGTCAAGTTTTCTGAGTGGGCAGCACCAGTTGTTCCCATACTAAAACCAGATGGTTCAATCAGATTATGCGGTGACTATAAGCTGACTGTAAATAGAGTTTCCTCTCTGGAGCAGTACCCCATACCTAAAGTGGAGGATTTGCTTTCAACGTTAACCCGGAGGGCAACAGTTTACAAAACTGGACATGAGTCACGCATATCAGCAAGTGCTAATGGTTAAAGCAGAAGTACCTGACCATAAACACCCACAGAGGGATGTTTACCTATAAACGCTTACCTTTCGGGGTGTCTTCTGCACTAGCTATCTTCCAAAGAACTATGGAGGGAATTCTGCAGGGGATACCCAAGGTAGCGGTTTACCTCGACGACATTCTTGTTACGGGAGTCACGAAGGAGGAACATCTCAGAAACTTAGGTGAAGTTTTGAGGAGGATGGAGGACGCCGGTCTCCYGCTGAAGAGGAGCAAGTGTACACTGTTAGCTGATGAAGTGCAGTACCTGGGTCACAAGGTGGATGCCAAGGGGTTACACACTGTCAAAGCTAAAGMGAGGGCTATTGTGGAAGCTCCAGCTCCGACAWACGTTACAGAGCTGAAAGCCTATCTAGGCTTACTGAARTATTARAATCYCTTCCTCCCGAACCGCTCTACCCTCTTAGCTCCTCTACATCAACTGCTAAGGAAGGATGTGGCCTGGAAATGGTCAGAAAGACAGGAAGAAGCTTTTGCAAAGTCAGAGGTGTTACTGCAATCAGCTGAAGTACTAGTGCACTACTCAGCAGACAGAGATCTCATCTTATCGTGTGATGCCTCATCGTATGGTGTAGGGGCGGTGCTATCCCACCGGATGGAGAATGGAGCAGAGAAACCTATCGGGTTCATGTCAAGAACGTGGTCGCCAGCGGAGATAAAGTACTCTCAGCTGGACAAGGAAGGACTGGCTGTCATTCGGAATACAGAGATTCCACAAGTACTTGTACGGGAGAACATTCACTATTGTGACGGATCATAAGCCTCTGATCTCTCTGTTCCATGAACAAAAGCCAGTACCACAAATGATCTCTCCAAGAGTTCAACGTTGGGCTGTGTAGCTCAGGGCCTACGAGTACAGAATAATTTACAAACCAGGTAGATACCATGGGAATGCTGATGCTCTGAGTAGGCTGCCCGTTCCAGAAATCATCAMTCAGGAAGAAGAAAATGACCAGGTTTTGATGATCGATGTGTTGGATGATGCACCGGTGAACACAGCACAAATCAGGCAATGGACTTCAAAGGATGTGACGTTATCACAAGTGCATGAATTCATCCTGAAAGGATGGCCTACAGTGACKGAGCCTCAGATCATGCCTTACTACACTCGCCGCTTGGCATTGAGTGTTCGAGATGGATGTGTTCTGTGGGGTTCAAGAGTAGTTATCCCACCACAAGGGCGGGGGTTGCTACTGAAGTTGTTGCATCAGTCGCATCCAGGTATGTCGAGAATGAAAGGCCTAGCGAGGTCATATGTCTGGTGGCCAAAGATGGACCACGATGTGGAAAATGAGGTTAGCCGGTGTGKAGATTGTCAGAGTAACAGGAAGTCACCCCCCACCGCGCCATTACATCCATGGGAATGGCCAGAAAAACCATGGACACGACTACATGTGGACTACGCTGGACCTTTCCTAGGAAAAATGTTCCTTGTGCTGATTGATTCTCATTCAAGGTGGATGGATGTTTACCCCATGAACATGTCAACATCGTACGCTACGATTGAGAAGTTGAGACAAAGCTTCAGTGTTATGGGATTACCTCAAATGTTGGTTAGTGACAATGCTACTTGTTTTACAAGCACTGAATTCACAAGTTTCATGAAACAAAATGGAATTCAGCATGTAACATCGGCCCCTTTTCACCCATCTTCAAACGGATTAGCAGAACGTGCGGTTCAGACCTTGAAGGAGGGGATGAGGAAGATGCAAGGGCCCAGCATTGAAACAAAGGTGTCAATATTCTTGTTTAGCTACAGGATTACTCCTCAAGCGACAACTGGGTTGTCACCTGCAGAAATGTTGATGTCAAGGAGGTTAAGGTCAACCTTGGATCTCATCAGACCAGACCTGAAAATGAAAATACAACAAAAGTAATGGAATCAAAAATGTAATCATGACACCCCGAGCCAAACTCAGAAGTTTCTCACCTGGAGATGATGTCTATACAAGAAACTATGGGTTTGGTCTTAAATGGATTCCAGCTACCATTGAGGATTGCTCAGGACCAGTATCTTATACTGTGATCATCGGAAGTGGACAAAGACTAAGGAGACACGTGGATCAGATCCGAYCTCGAATTRCAGTTCCATSSGGAGATCTGGATCAATTCTTAAACGAGCAGMACAGGACATTGGAACGTTCCCCAGAGTTGCAGTTGGACAAACCARCTGAGACCAACAATGCTCAACWTCCTGAGACCACCAGTCCGGGACGACCTCCTCCTGTGAAGTCTCCACAAAAGGACTTTGTTTCACCATCAAGGGGTGAAGATCTGGTGGCACCAGCTACACCAACTCTGAGACGCTCTATTAGAGAGAGACGTCCGCCAGACTTTTTCAGATCCTAAAGGAGATAATTTTTGAAAAATTTTTAATAAGAAAATAGCATAGCTCAGAAAGGAATTAAATTGGGTTATTAGCTTTAAAGGGGAGGAATGTAGTAACCTGGTATATTTATGTTTACCAATAGATGGCAGTATTGACTCAAGACGGGGGTTTGCTTCCCGCTATCCGTAGCTATTTCTTATGTCTGCCTATATAACTATGATTAAGAAAGCTTCAGGTAGCTTAACTCAGGTGCATAAGAGAATGTAATTCTAAGTTACAATTAAATACTAAACCGTACTTAAGTCTCATGAGTCTTAACTCTAAGAAGCCCTTAAGGATACTACATATCCATATATGGGTCTTGCTTTTGTTTTTCCTTTTCTGCATCCCTCACTCTGACAGTCATAGCTAATTTTACTCTTCTCTTTCAGCCTGCTCCTGCATGGTCAGTGAAAGAAAGGAATGGAGAAAGGCGAGAAGAGAGAGGAGGATGAGAGGAGTTCATGAGAAAACTGCTTGCCTACTGCACAGCTAAACTAAGCTGTACTGAGCACCCACCTGCCCTCATGTCTCTTTAGCCCTGACTCCTCAAACACTCAACACCCCTCACCCAGTCACTCAGAAAACACAGATTCATCAGTTTTCTTCCTCACTCACCTGAGACCAGATATTATATGGCTTTAAAGTGTAAGGTTTCTAGCCCACCTCCCACAGGTAAAGAGACTGTGCTGCATTTCCCCAAAGGTACTCCACCGCAGCAGATCTGCTTAGACATCAAAAGGATAAATACATACTGTACCTTTACACAAATAGATAATAAGTGTAGGAAAATGCACAATATACAGGTCACTTGTGAAGCAGACGTGTGCCGAGCGACGAACGAGGCGCTAACTATAAAAACAACAGCCAAATTAATGATTATTAATGATGATAATCATCATTATCAGCCAAGCAGAGAGAAAATAAAGTTTCAACAAATGATATGGTGGCTTTATTTGCCAACTTTGTGTCCACGACATGCAGAGCACAGAGTTTTCCAACGCTGCCAAGTATTTAAACCAATAAATTGATTAACACCTGCAAATGAATTACAAATAAGTGCATCATTATGTGTGAAGTGAATGTGAATTGTATGATATGAGTTCACCATTTTATGACTAACAAGGCTGTCCACACCAAAAGTATTGGGACAGTGACAATTTTGTTTTTTCTCTGTACTCCAGCATTTTGGATTTGAAACTATACAATTACTATCAGGTTAAAGTGCAGCTTTCATTTGGCTTTCATTTGAGGGCATTTTCATCCATATCGAGTGAACCGCTTAGAAATTACCACACTATTTGAACATAGTTATCCCATTTTAGGGGAGCAAAAGTGTGGTTATTAAGCCGATATGGATAAGAATACCCTAAAACTAAAGCTGACAGTCTGAATTTTAACACTTTAATCTCATAGTCATTGTATCATTTCAAATTCAATGTGCTGGCATACGGAGCCCAAACAAAAACAAACTTGTCACTCTCCCATTACTTTTGGAGTTCACTGTATAACTATATAACTATATTATAGATAATTAAGTAATGTCATTATGTATCTACAGTAGCGGGTCACCATGTATCTACAGTGCCTTCAGAAAGTATTAACACCCCTTGACTTATTGCACATTTTGTTGTGTTACAGCCTGAATTTAAAATGGGTTACATTGAGATTTGCCACAATACACAATACCCCATAATGTCAAAGTGGAATAAGGTTTTCTACATTTTTACAAATTAATAAAAAATTAAAAGCTGAAATGTCTTGAGTCAGTAAGTATTCAACCCCTTTGTTGTGGCAAGACTAAAAAAGTTCAGGAGTAAAAATGTGCTTAATAAGTCACATAATACATTGCATGGACTCCGTGTGTAATGATAGTGTTAAAAAAATTGGGGGAATAACTTCCTCATCTCTACCCCACACATATATGTAAGGTCCCTCAGTCGAGCAGTTAATTTCAAACAGATTATACCACAAAGACCAGGGAGGTTTTCCAATGCCTTGCAAAGAAGGGCATCTATTGGTAAATGGGTAAAATTTTAAAAAGCAGTAATTGAATATCCCTTTCATGCAATTATTAATTACACTTTGGATGGTGTATAAATACAACCAGTCACTACAAAGATACAGACGTCCTTCCTAACTCAGAAGTCAGAGAAGAAGGAAACCACTCAGGGATTTTACCATGAAGCCAATGGTGACTTTAAAACAGTTATTAGAGTTTAATGGCTGTGATAGGAGAAAACTGAGGATGGTTCAACAACATTGTAGTTACTCCACAATACTAACCTAATTGACAGAGTGAAAGGAAGCCTGTACATAATAAAAAATATTCCAAAACATGCATCCTTTTTGCAACAAGGCATTAAAGTAATACTGAAAAAAATGTGTCAAAGCAATTCACTTTTTTTCCTGAATACAAAGTGTTGTTTGGGGAAAATCCAATACAACACATTACTGAGTACCACTCTCCATATTTTCAAGCATAGTGGTGGCTGCATCATGTTATGGGTATGCTTGTAATTTTTCAGGATTAAAAAAGAAACATAATGGAGCTAAGCACAGGCAACATTCTAGAAGAAACCTGGTTCAGTCTGCTTTCCACCAGACACTGGGAGATGAATTCACCTTTCAGTGGGACAATAACCTAAAACGCCAGACAAATCTACACTGGAGTGTCTTACCAAGAAGACAGTGAATGTTCCTGATTGGCCGAGTTACAGTTTTGACTTAAATCTACTTGAAAATCTATCGCAAGACTTGAAAATAGTTGTCTAGCAATGATCAACAACCAATTTGACAGAGCTTGAAGAATTTTGAAAGGAATAATGGCCAAATATTGTATAATCCAGGTGTGCAAAGCTCTTAAAGACTTACTCAGAAAGACTCACAGCTGTAATCGCTGCCAAATATGATTCTAACATGAACTACCTCAGGGGTGTGAATACTTAACTGCCTGGGCACAGCCTGGATCACCGCGGCCCCGCTCCGTTGTGCCGTGCTCTCTGGGTCAGAGCTCTGTCCCTTTGGCTGTTGTGGTTTGCACACAGCCGGCGTCACAGCAGCCCTCTTCTCAGGTGAGTTCTGTGGCTCTGGCCTCGCAATCTGCTTCGAGACACGGCAGAGGCCAGATCATTCTGGCTATTGTGATAGGGAGTTCGATGGTGAGGAATATATCTGTACCTGGGGCAAAGACCTTGTGTTTTACTGAGACAAAAGTTCAGGATATCACCAGGTTGCTTCCCGAGGCTCTAAGTCAGTCACCGGGGGCTGATACTGTCATGGTTCATGTGGGGTCGAATGACACTATGACGAGCAGCTCAGAACAGCTGCCAATGGATTTTAAAGAACTGATTGGGTCACTAATTGACACCAACAAATGCCCAATAATATCTGGCCCTCTGCCCTCCCTAAATCATGGCATTGAACAGTTCAGGAGACTTTTAGCCCTCCATAACTGGCTACGACACTATTGCAGTTCTGTGGGTGTAACATTTATTGATAATTTTGATACCTTCAGGAAACAAAGCTCGTATTATAAGGAGGATGGGACCCACCCAAATCATTCGGGTTTACTGGATCCTTTCACAGCATTATAAGGCTGCGTTGAGACAATGACTTATCAATGACCAAAGCCCAGCTCATGTATTCCCTACCATTGTGTCGCTGAGTTGACATAATGTAAGTAACCTAATTTATGTCCTTCTTACTGCCCTGAATGCCTCTGCTGATCCTACAGCTATTGTATGCAGTAAGCATGTGCCTATGAACCGTAGGTATACTGTTAGCATTGAGGCGGTGTGCCCTAGTAGGAAGTCCACTGTGTGCAGCTCACCCTGCACTAACATAAATAACCTGAGCATGTCTACCTCTGCTAAGCTTCCCAGTAAAGCAAGAAAAACAATCAAGCATCCCAGAAAAGTGTTAAAAATAGCCCACATTAACATATGTAGCTTAAGAAACAAGGTTAATGAAATTTTCTAGTAACAGAAGACATTCATATTCTGACAATCTCTGAAACACACTTAGATAATACCTTTGATGACACAGTGGTAGCAATACACGGTTATAACATCTACAAAAAAGACAGAAATGCCAAAGGTGGAGGTGTGAATGTTTATTTTCAGAACCACATTCCTGTTAAGCTTGGAGAGGATCTCATGTTAAATATTGTTGAAGTAATATGGCTACAGCTTCATCTGCCTCACTTAAAGCCCATTCTGGTGGTAAGCTGCTATTGACCACCAAGTGTTAACAGTCAGTTTCTAGATAATATGTGTGAAATGCTTGATAATGTATGTGATATCAATAGAGAGGTATATTTTGTGGGTGATTTAAATATTGACTGGCTTTCATCATGCTGCCCATTGAAGAGAAAGCTTCAGGTTATCAATCAACCTACCAGGGTAGTTACACCTACCAGGGTAGTTTGTAGTCCTCCTCCAGACTTACATTTCTCTGTCAGTTGCATCAGTTCACGAATGCACTCTCACATCACCACAGGGATGGTGCAATTTAAGGGGTATTCATTTTATGAAGATATTTGATTTGATCCTTTTTTTAGCTTTACCACTAGTTTTTATGTTAGTCTGTCTGCTCATCCATCCTCATCTCTCTCTCTCATCTCAGTGAATTAGCTGCTGGGCTAAGTCAACAGTGTGTGCTATGTTAGTGCACTCAACAGTGTGTGTTATGTTAGTGCACTCAACAGTGTGTTATGTTAGTACACTCAACGGTGTGTGTTATGAACTTGGCTGCATACTCATGCCTTAGTCTCCTCTGACTATGCAAACACTGACACACTCACACTTCTACAAAAAGAGAATTCCCATGCATCTCTCCCTTATCTCCCCTGTCTCTTGCGCTCCCTCCCTCTTCTTTTCATCTCCCTCTCTTTTCCACCATCCACCAGATGGCTGACCCATCTGCTCCCTCTCTCTTTCCCTCTCTCTCTACCTCCATCTCTTTTTCCCATAACTCTGTGTTTCATATGATAGAAATCCATGATCTCCTGTACACAGGATCCTCCATCACTGTCTGGAGTTATTTACTTTCTCCAACTTGGCTTTTCTTGGTACAAGGTGTATGTGGGTGGGTGTGTGTGTACTGTGCATGTGCCTGTGCCTGTGCCTGTATTTGGCCATACCCTGGTACACCTCAGGGCTATTGTGCTGTAATCAAAAAGCAGTGGACACCAAGCTCATCTCTGTCACTTTCCTTATATAGATAGCTAAAGGCCTACTGAGAGGCTTCTGACTGACAGGTGAGCAGAAGGCACCAGATACACTCATAGACGAGCAAGTACACACACACACAAACAAACAGACAAACCGACACTCACACGGATACACACACACGGATACAGACACACACACAATCGGATCCAGCCATACACACACACACACACACACACGGATACAGAAATACACACACAATTAGACCAAGGTAAAGGGAGGTACAGGATACTGATCATTTCCAACACGCCTTTTTGGCATTTGTAACGCAGTGTCCACCAAACAATATATTTTTTCTTGCTTCAACCTCCCCTACAAGAACTTCCATTTCACACTGGGTGAAATTTCTTTTTTTTGCCTTTCTGTCAGGATTTGTCGTCATTGTCGTCATGCAGTCAGTATGGACTCATATTAATTAGGGGCGTTTCACTGACTATTTATAGGCAACCATGGGCGTTAAAAAGGGTGGGACAAGACGCTCGCTCATGTGCGGCAAATTTCGAGTTGATTGTGATTTATAAAGGGAAACCGGCGTGGGACGTGCGTGTGCAGTGTGTTATAAATCAGAATATTTTTGTGGGTAGGCACTTTCTGTGTTTCATCCATATGCCATCTTTTGAGTGAATCCTCCTCACAGTTTTATAAATGAGGCCCCAGGCCATCTGATGCAGCACTCCATCACTCTCCTTATTGGTCAAATAGCCCTTACACAGCCTGGAGGTGTGTTGGGTCATTGTCCTGTTGAAAAACAAGTGATAGTCATAATAAGCGCAAACCAGATGGGATGGAGTATCGCTGCAGAATGCTGTGGTAGCCATGCTGGTTAAGTGTGCCTTGAATTGTAAATAAATCATTGACAACGTCAACAGCAAAGCACCCCCAGACCATCACACCTTCTCCTCCATGCTTCACAGTGGGAACTACACAAGCGGAGATCATCCGTTCACCTACTCTGCGTCTCACAAAGACACGACGGTTGGAACCAAAAATCTCCAATTTGGACTCATCAGACCAAAGGACATATTTCCACCAGTCTAATGTCCATTGCTCATGTTTCTTGGCCCAAGCAAGTCTCTTCTTCTTATTGGTGTCCTTTAGTAGTGGTTTCTTTGCAGCAATTCGACCATGAAGGCCTGATTCACACAGTCTCCTCTGAACAGTTGATGTTGAGATGTGTCTGTTACTTGAAATCTGTGAAGCATTAATTCAGGCTGCAATTTCTGAGGCTGGTAACTTATCCTCCGCAGCAGAGGTAACTCTGGGTCTTCCTTTCCTGTGGCGGTCCGCATGAGATCCAGCTTCATCACAGCGCTTGATGGTTTTTGCGACTGCACTTGAAGAAACTTTCAAAGTTCTTGAAATGTTCCGTATTTGTCAGGACCCGAAACAGTCACTAATAATCGTCAGAACCCAGAAGATGAGGCAGACACAGCAGTACTAGAGATGGTGGTTTAATTAAAGAACAAAATCTTCAGGCAAAGAAACTAAATCCACAATGTCCAAAAATAAAGCCAAAAGGCACYAAATGGAAATCCTCCAAAATACAAAAGAAACTCCACAAAGTGGTAAAAAACAGCAGGGAAAAACAAACCTCAAAAGACTACTCAAATAATACACAAGAACTAAACCAGAGAACCTCTGGAAAATCCAACAAGAGAAATATCTGTATAAAACAAGGCTTGGGCTGGGGCTGGGTGCTATCTTACAAACACTGAGCAAGGAACTGAGGAACACACAGGGTTTAAATACTAACAAGGGAATGACCTACAGGTGCAAACAATAATTAGAGCAAGAAAAACAAAAGGTACAAAAAAGGTGCAATGGGGACATCTAGTGACCAAAACCCGAACAGTCTTGGCCAAAACCTGACAGTATTGACTGACCTTCATGTATTAAAGTAATGATGAACTGTCATTTATTTTTGCTTATTTGAGCTGTTCTTGCGATAATATAGACCAAATAGGGCGATCTTCTGTATACCCCGCCCTAACTTGTTACAACACAACTGATAGGCTCAAACAATAAACCTCTAACAAGGCACACCTGTTAATTGAAATGCATTCCAGTTGTGTCCAAACTTTTGACTGGTGCTGTATATATACATATATGTGATGGGATGTATAGCCATTATGGACCGTATTTGGATGCTGGCCTTCTAGGCAGAGTTCCTCTGTCCAGTGTCTGTGTTCTTTTGCCCATCTTAACCTTTTCTTTTTATTGGCCAGTCTGAGATATGGCTTTTTCTTTGCAACTTCGCCTAGAAGTCCAGCATCCCGTAGTTATTGTTATTACTATTTAATGAAGCTGCCAGTTGAGGACTTGTGAGGCATCTTTTTCTCAAACTAGACACTCTAATGTACTTGTCCTCTTGCTCAGTTCTGCACCGGGGCCTCCCACTCCTCTTTCTATTCTGGTTAGTGCCAGTTTGCACTGTTCTGTGAAGGGAGTAGTACACAGCATTGTACGAGATCTTCAGTTCTTGGCAATTTCCGCAGGGAATAGCCTTCATTACTCAGAACAAGAATAGACTGACGAGTTTCAGAAGAAACGTCTTTGTTTCTGGCCATTTTGAGCCTGTAATCGAACCCACAAATGCTGATGCTCCAGATACTCAACTAGTCTAAAGAAAGCCAGTTGTATTGCTTCTTTGATCAGCACAATAGTTTTCAGCTGTGCTAACATAATTGCAAAAGGGTTTTCTAATAATCAATTAGCCTTTTAAAATGATGAACTTGGATTAGCTAACACAATGTGCCATTGGAACACAGGAGTGATAGTTGTTGATAATGGGCCTCTGTACGCCTATGTATATATTCCATAAAAAATCTGCCGTTTCCAGCTACAATAGTCATTTACAACATTAACAATGTCTACACTGTATTTCTGATCAATTTGATGTTATTTTAATGGACAACAAATGTGCTTTTCTTTCAAAAACAAGGACATTTCTAAGTGACCCCAAACTTTTGAACGGTAGTGTATATGTATGTACATTGTTAATCCATTCCTTACTTAGATTTACGTGTATTTTGGGTATATGTTGTGAAACTGTTAGATATGACTTGTTAGATATTACTGCACTGTCGGAGCTAGAAGCACAAGCATTTCGCTACACCCGCAATAACATCTGCTAAACACGTGTATGTAACCAATACATTTTGACTTGATTTGATTATTTGATTTGATAGTTGAATAGGATGATATAGACTAGAATACAGTATATACACATGAAATGAGTAAAACAGTATGTAAACATTATTAAAGTGACCAGTGTTCCATTATTAAAGTGACCAATAATTCCATGCCTATGTACATAGGGCAGCAGCCTCAAAGGTGCAGGGTTGAGTAACCAGGTGGTAGCCGGCTAGTGACAGTGACTAAGTTCAGGGCAGAGTACTGGGTGGAGGCTGGCTAGTGGTGAATATTTAACAGTCTTATGGCCTTTAGATAGAAGCTGTTTTCAGTCTCTCGGTCCCAGCTTTGATGCACCTGTACTGACCTCACCTTCTGGATGATAGCGGGGTGAACAGGCCGTGGCTCAGGTGGTTGATGTACTTGATCTTTTTGGCCTCCCTGTGACATCAGGTGCTGTAGTTGTCCTGAATGGCAGGCAGTGTGCCCCCGGTGATGCGTTTGGCAGACCACTCCACCCTCTGGAGAGCACTGCAGTTGTGGACGGTGCATATGTAGAAGTTTGTGAGGATCTTAGTGGCCAAGCCAAATTTCTTCAGCCTCCTGAGGTTGAAAAAGGCACTGTTGTGCCTTCTTCGTCACACTGTCTGTGTGGGTAGACCATTTCAGATTGTCAGCGATGTGTACGCCGAGGAACTTGAAGCTTTTCACCTTCTCCACTGCGGCCCCGTTGATGTGGATGGGGGCATGCTCCCTCTGCTGTCTCCTGAAGTCTACAATCAGCTCCTTCATTTTGGTGACATTGAGGGAGAAGTTATTTTCCTGGCACCACTCTGCCAGGGCCCTCACCTCCTCACTGAAGGCTGTCTCATCATTGATGGTAATCATGTCTACTACTGTTGTGTCGTCTGCAAACTTGATGATTGAGTTGGAGGTGTGCGTGGCCATGCAGTCATGGGTTAACAGGGAGTACAGGAGGGGGCTGAGCACCCACCTTTGTGGGGCCCCTGTGTTGAGGATCTGCGTAGTGGAGGGTGGGGTACAGACCCAGGGATCCAAGCTTAATGATGCGCTTGGAGGGTACTATGGTGTTGAAGGCTGAGCTGTAGTCAATGAACAGCATTCTAACATAGGTATTCATCTTGTCCAGATGGGATAGGGCAGTTTGCAGTAAGATGGCGATTGCATTGTCTATTGGGGCGGAATGCAAATTGAAAGGTCTAAGGTGTCAGGTAAGGTGATGATATGATTCTTAACTAGCCTATCAAAAAACGTAATGATGACAGAAGTGAGTGCTATGGGGCGATAGTCATTTAGATCAGTTACCTTTGCTTGCTTGGGTACCGGAACAATGGTGGACATCTTGAAGCAAGTGGGGACAGCAGACTGGGATAGGGAGAGATTGAATATGTCCGTAACACTCCAGCCAGCTGGTCTGTGCATGCTCTGAGGACGCAGCTAGGGCTGCTGTCTGGGCCTGCAGCCTTGCGAGGGTTAACACGCTTAAATGTCTTACTCACGTCGGCAATGGAGAACCAACAGTGGCACTGTGTTATRCTCAAAGCGGGCAAAGAAAGTGTTTAGATTGTCCGGGAGCAAGACATCGGTGTCTGCGATGTGGCTGGTTTTCCCTTTGTAATCCCTGATTGTCTGTAGATCCTGCCACATACGTCTTGTGCCTGAGTTGTTGAATTGCAACTCCACGTTGTCTCTATACTGACATTTTGCCTGTTTGATTGCCTTATGGTTTGAATTCAACCATATTCCCAGTCACCTTGCTGTGGTTAAATGCGGTAGTTCGCACTTTCAGTTTTGCACGACTACTGCCATCTATGCATTGTTTTAGGTTTTGGTAGGTTTTAATAGTCACAGTGGGAACAACATCCCCTATACACTTTGAGGAAAATAAGAACAATCCAAAATGTATTTTTGATACTGTCGCAAAGCTAACTAAAAAGCAGCATTCCCCAAGTGGCTTTGGGGGCTGTGCCCTAGGACCATGCCTCAGGACGACCTGGCATGATGACTCCTTGCTGTCCCCAGTCCACCTGGCCGTGTTGCTGCCTCAGTTTCAACTGTTCTGCTGCGGCTATGGAACCCTGACCTGTTCACCGGACGTGCTACCTGTCCCAGACCTGCTGTTTTCAACTCTCTAGAGACCGCAGAAGCGGTAGAGATACTCTTAATGATCGGCTATGAAAAGCCAACTGACATTTACTCCTGAGGTGCTGGCTTGCTGCACCCTCGACAACTACTGTGATTATTATTATTTGACCATGCTGGTCATTTATGACATTTGAACATCTTGGCCATGTTCTGTTATAATCTCCACCCGGCACAGCCAGAGAGGACTGGCCACCCCTCATAGCCTGGTTCCTCTCTAGGTTTCTTCCTAGGTTTTGGCCTTTCTAGGGAGTTTTTCCTAGCCACCGTGCTTCTACACCTGCATTGCTTGCTGTTAGGGTTTTAGGCTGGGTTTCTGTACAGCACTTTGAGATATCAGCTGATGTACGAAGGGCTATATAAATAAATTTGATTTTATTTGACTTCCTGATGAACTCAGTCACGTGTCAGTGTATACGTCAATGTTATTCTCAGAACCAACAAAGAACATATCCTAGTCCGCGTGATTAAAAACATCTTGAAGCATGGATTCCGATTGGTCAACCAGTGTTGAATAGACCTTAGCCCGTGTACTTCCTATTGAGTTTCTCCCTATAGGATCAGAGGAGCATAATGGAGTCATGATCTGATTTGCCAAAGCGAGGGCGGGGGAGGGCCTTGTAGCCATCCCGGGAGGGAGAGTAACAAAGTTCAAAAGTTTTTGAAGCGTGAGTACTACATGTGTTGATAGAACTTCGTTAGCTTTTCCTCATATTTGCTTTGTTAACCTCTCTTGGGCACGTGAGACGTTAGCGTCCCACCTCTTCAACAGCCAGTGAAACTGCTGGGCACCAAATTGAAAATACAGAAATACTCATTATAAAAATTCAGAAAACAAAACATATTTACATAGGTTTAAAGATGAACTTCTTGTGAATCCAACCACGGTGTCAGATTAAAAAATGCTTTACGGCGAAAGCATACCTTACGATTATTTGAGAACATAGCCCACTAGACAAATCATTAGAAACAGTAACCAGCCAGGTAGAACAGTTACACAATTTAGAATAGAGATAAAATTAATCCCTACCTTGATGATTTTCATATGGTTGCACTCAGCAGACATTCATTTACTCAATAAATGTTTCCTTTTGTTCGATAAAGTCTCTTTAACCCAAAAACTCAGTTTTGCTCAAACGCAGTCAAAACAGGAAGACAAAAAAATCCAAATTGTATCCGTAAAGTTCATAGAAACATGTCAAACGATGTTTATATTCAATACTCAGGTTGTTTTAGCCTAAATAATCGATAATATTTCAACCGGACAATAACGTTGTCAATATAAAATGTGAACAAGAAAGGCACTCTCTCGGTTGTGCGCATGAAAAAGCTCTGTGACACTTTAGGGTCCACTCATTCAGACTGCTCTTACTTCCTCATTTTCAGGTACAAGCCTGAAACTTTTTCTAAAGACTGTTGACATCTAGTGGAAGGCATAGAAACTGCAATTTGAGTCCTAAGTCAATGGATACTGTAATGGCATTGAATAGAAAACTACAACAACAAAAAAAACTACTTCCTGAATTGATTTTTCTCAGGTTTTCGCCTGCCAAATCAGTTCTGTTATACTCACAGACACTATTTTAACAGTTTGGGAAACTTTCGAGTGTTTTCTATCCAAATCGACCAGTTATATGTATATCATATCTTCTGGGCCCGAGAAGCAGGCAGTTTAATTTGGGCATGCATTTCATCCAAAATTCCAAATGCTGCCCCCTCAGCAGCTACAATAAATGCAGCCTCAGGATATGTGGTTTCCAGTTTGTACAAAGTCCAGTGTAATTCCTTGAGGGCCGTTGTGGTATCGGCTTGAGGGGGAATATACACGGCTGTGACTATAACCAAAGAGAATTCTCTTGGGAGGTAATACGGTATGCATTTGATTGTGAGGTATTCTAGATTGGGTGAACAAAAGGACTTGAGTTTCTGTACGTTATCACAGTCACACCATGATTAGTTAATCATGAAACAAACACCTCCGCCTTTCTTCTTCCTGGAGTTCTTTATTCCTGTCTGCGCGATGTACTGAGAACCCAGCTGGCTGTATAGACGGGGACAGTATATCTGGAGAGAGCCATGATTCCATGTTACAGTCCATGATGTTTCTCTGGAAGAAGATCCTTGCCCTGAGCTTGTCTACTTTATTGTCCAGGGACTGAACATTAGCGAGTAATATACTCGGAAGCGGTGGATGGCGTGTACACCTCCTGATTCGGACTAGAAGTCCACTCCGAATATCTCTTCTCCACCGGCGGCGTCTTGGAGCAGCCTCTGGGATAAGTTCAATTGCCTTGGGGGGGTACGAACAAAGGATCCAATTCGGGAAAGTCGTATTTCTGGTGAGTTACCGCCACTCCGATATCCAAAAGTTATTTCTGGCTGTATAAAATAACACAAAAAACGTTATGGGCTAATAATGTAAGAAATAAACCTCCCCCCAAAATACTGCAATGTTGCTTAGGCGCTAGAAACAGAGCTGCCATGTCTATCGGCGCCATCTTGAGAGAGAGAGAGAGATTTTAAGGGATTGAGAAGTTTTACTAAAGTGCAGCCTACTCTTAAAACCTCTTTGGGATAGGGGGCAGTATTTTCACGTCCGGATGAAAAGCGTGCCTAAAGTAAACTGCCTGCTACTCAGGCCCAGAAGCTAGGATATGCATATAATTGGTAGATTTGGATGGAAAACACTCTAAAGTTTCTAAAACTGTTAAAATAATGTCTTTGAGTATAACAGAACATATTTGGCAGGCGAAACCCCGAGGACAAACCATCCAGGAAAAAACTGTTTTCTATTGGTTTTCTATGGGAAACTAGATTTATGAGGCACCTGGTTGCAGTTCCTATGGCTTCCACTAGGTGTCAACAGTTTAGAAATTGGTTGATGTTTTTCCTTTGAGAAATTAAGAAGTAGGGCTGTTCAGACTAAGTGTCAAGCCAAGTGGAGTCTTTTGTTTGGTGCGCACGACCTGGAACTCGCTCCACGTTGATTTTATCCGCTATTGAACACAGTATATTCCGTCTTAAATTGTATCAATTATTTACGCTTTAGGATACCTAAAGTTGGATTAGGAAAGTTGTTTGAAATGTTTGGGCCAAGTTTACAGGTAATTTATAGATAATTTTTTGTCATGTTGGGCGAGTTGGAAGCGGTGTTTTTCTGAATCAAACGCGCCAAATAAATTGACATTTTGGGGATATAAGGAAGAAATTTATCGAACAAAAGGACCATTTGTGATGTTTCTGGGACATTTTGGAGTGCCAACAGAAGAAGATCTTCAAAGGTAAGGCATGAATTATATCGTTATTTCTGACTTTCGTGTCGCACCTCCCTGGTTGAAAAATGTTTGTCATGCATTTGTATGATGGGGCGCTGTCCAGATAATCGCATGGTTTGCTTTCGCCGTAAAGCCTTTTTGAAATCTGACATGGTGGCTGGATTAACAAGAAGTTAAGCTTTATTTTTATGTATTACACTTGTGATTTCATGAAAGTTAAATATTTATAGTATAGCTCTGCCATTTCACCGGATGCTGTCAAATCGATCCCGCTAAAGGGATTTGATCCCTAAGAAGTTTTTAACAAGACAATAACAAGGAGATGGAGAAATGCTTTTCTGATTCTGTAGTTGTTGTTGAAATATTGAACAAAGAACAGAAAGTGGGTGTACTGTATGTTTAGAAAAATAACATACTCTGGTGTGTGTGTGTGTGTGTCTACGTGTGTGTGTGATAGTGTGTGTGTGTGTTGTGTGTGTGTGTGTTGTGTTGTGTGTGTGGTGGTGTGTGTGTGGTGTGGTGTGTGTGTGTGTGGTGTTGTGTGTGTGTTGGTGTGTGTGTGTGTGTGTGTGTGTGTGTGTGTGTGTTGTGTGTGTGGTGGGGTTGTGTGTTGTGAGTGCTCTGTGCGCTACGGGACCGGACAGGGAGCAGCGTGAACCTGAGACCTCAGGTGTGGCTACAGCAGACCTATTCCCGGAGGAAGTACGGAGAGATGAAGGGATAGAGGTATGGAGAGAGATGTAGGGGTCAGAGGTCAACGTGGGTACAGGGTCGGCTGTATTCGTGTGGAATGAACAAAACCATTTAAAACCCTGTGTAACTGTGACCTAACCAAATAAAACATTACAAAAGCGATACAAGGATAACATCCTTCACCCAAGAGCAGTCTTGCCATTACACACACACCATATCACCTCCCTCCTCCACACAACCCTCCTCCTCCACACAACCCCCTCCCACCCCACTCACCACCTTGCCCCATCGCCCTGGGCGGCCCAACTCTACCTAGCTGTCTCGGAGCAGACGGACGAGGAGAAGTGTAGAGACGAGGACCTCCTGCCCTGTCCTCTTATCTGCTGCTTTAACCCTTCATTAAACACACTCAGCATTTAACTCCTCGCTGGCTGAGCCCTGCCCGCCTCGCAAAATCACACAGCCCTCTGGTGGGATCCCAGCTGAGCTCAGATATGCCAAGCTCAGATATGCCAATGTAGCCAAGGCTACATCAGCCGGATCAGAGCTAGGCATTACAAGACTCAGGTGAAACAAACAAACCAATTAATGAATGAATTAATCCTTCCAATCAACCAGACTGTGTATGTGTGTGAGAAGGGAGGGACTGGTGTGTGTGTGTGTGTGTGTGTGTGTGTGTGTGTGTTGTGTGTGTGTGTGTGTGTGTGTGTGTGTGTGTGTGTGTGTGTGTGTGTGTGTGTGTGTGTGTGTGTGTTGTGTGGTGTGTGTGTGTGTGTGTGTGTGTGTGTGTGTGTGTGTGTGTGTGTGTGTGTGTGTGTGCGTGCGTGTGGTGTGTGTGTACATTGTGTCTGTGTCTAAGAGTCTTTGTGGGAGTAATACGAGAGGTCCTGGAACTGATTGCAGTAAACCGATAAACAGATGAAAGCAGCAAGCGAGAACAGTGAGAAAAAGCCTTTAATGTTTCATGTTAGGGAACGACGCTGGTGAAGGACTGACAACATGGGCCGCAGTAAAAATACCCGAGCAGAGCAGCTTTACAAGGCAGTGCTTTAGAACAATAGAGCGAGGGGGACAGCAGCTAGCCAGGCAGAGAGGCAGAGGCAGTATTCTACTCAGTAAAGATCAGAAACAAGGGACCATAATAAGGCTCACATAAGGCCAGTCATACGAGCCGTTAGATCAAGGTAACATCGGTAATGAGCAGCCATGAGGATCACAGGTAAGACAGATATTGGCAACATAAATCCCTCACACAGAGAAATGTATGGCATGACAATAAGAGGGAAATAGACGTAGAGATTAACAAACACAAACAACATTATCATAGAGGAACAAGAAGGATCCCATGCTAATGTATTGCATGTGTTATAGTTCACATAGTTAAAAAGTATTGAATATGGTTGAAGGCGGATAGGTAGCATGCTTACTAGGGTTAATGGTCAAGTGGTATGTGGTGCCAACGTTTGATCCACAGGGCAGAGGGGCAGAGGACCAGGCGCCATGCTGCCACTGTGCCCTTGAAGAGAAAAGGGCTACATGAGCAGACTGCTGAAAAAGGCCTTGAGAGGTGCTGGGGAGAGAAGAGAACAGAGAGCCAGTGAACTGAATCATCACCACCATCAATGTAATGAGAGGAGATCTGTCCTGAGAGAGGAGATAGAGAGGGGGGGTGGAGAGAGAGGGGAGGTGAGAGAGAGGAGATCTGTCCTGAGAGAGAAGATAGAGAGGGGGGGGGAAAGAGAGGGGAGGTGAGAGAGAGGAGATCTGTCCTGAGAGAGGAGATAGAGAGGGGGTGGAGAGAGAGGGGAGGTGAGAGAGAGGAGATCTGTCTGAGAGAGGAGATAGAGAGGGGGGGTGGAGAGAGAGGGGAGGTGAGAGAGAGGAGCGGGGGAAAGGTTGAGAACGGGAGGGGGGAGAGACAGGAGAAAGGGAAGGAAGAGAGAGGGGGAGGAAGGGACACAGGGGCAGAGAGAACAGGAGGGGAGAGGGATTGAGAGAGGCATGGGCAAGGGAAATAGAGAGGGAAGGAAAGGGAGATTGGGATTCAGAGAGGGCATGGGAGAGAGAAAAAGAGAGAGAAAGAGCTGAGAGAGGGGATAGAGAATAGAGGGATATGGGAACTGTGACAGAAATGGAAAGTGAGAGAGGGGGGAGACACAGCGGATAAATATTTGTTCGGCTTTCTGCTGCAGTGCTGACGAGGGAGCTTAACATCAGAGACTGAATACCATCGAAGACTGCTGGTTGTTTGAGGTTGTGGCCACTCAGCTGTCAAAAGGAAGAGACAAGAAAAGAAGAGAGAGCAAAGGCCCAGGAAAGGGCAAGAAAAAAAAAGAGAAAAAGAGAGAGAAAGAGAGAAGAGAAGAGAAAGAGAAGAGAATGGAAAGAGAATGAGAGAGAGAGAGAGAGAGAGAGGAGAGAGAAGAGAGAGAGAGAGAGAGAGAGAGAGAGAGAGAGAGAAGAGAGAGAGAGAGAGAGAGAGAGAGAGAGAGAGAGAGAGAGAGAAGAGAGAGAGAGAGAGAGAAGAGAGAGAGAGAGAGACGAGAGAGACTGGTTCATTTAAAACTCACCCCTTAAAAATAAAAAAAAAAATATATCCCGTACTGCATACATGTACCATACTCACCTTTCCATCTACCACATGATACAAACCACCATCACAATACCCAAAACAATACCACTCCTTCAGCCGAAGTCCAACACATCTTCCCCAGCTATACAGACAGCCCCCCAACACACCATATCTCCTCAAACATCTCCACACATTTTATCATTTTATAGAACTCAAGACTCAAAATCAACCCTAAGGCGCTCAGAGACCATCCCATTAAACAATAGTAAAGGGTCTGTTATCCCCCCACCTTTGACCCTGTTCCTCCTTGTTAGCCAAATCGCTAACTTTGCTGGGGCAAACAGATCATTTAACAAAACACATTTGGCTTTCTCCTTACTCGAATACCTGTATCCCATTATAAACATCCCAACAGCTAAAACCACACCCAACCTCTCACACAGACATTCCAACAGAGACATTAATGGCATTAACCTGGTGCACACAGAAAACACATGAATCACAGTTTCTTTCATTTTACAGAAAGGACACCCCTGCCCGATTCACGGTTCAACCCGTGCCAACCAGCTGTTAGTGGCCAGGGCTCCATGAAGAACCCTCCACTGGAGGTCCCCTGACCTCTTTGGTACTGGGGGTTTGTAGAGCGCCCTCCATCTAAAACCCACCATACTCTCCTCCCCACATACCCCCTGCCACTGATGTGCCTTCACTCCTGTTAGGCTCCTAATGTTCCTTACCTTAACGCAGAGGTTGTAGAGGGCTTTACCTCCCACCCCCTCAAACTCCCCCAGGCTCGGAGTGTTCAAATCTAACAAGTCCTCCAGACCCCCTTGCCAGTCTCCAGTCTCTGCCGTCACCTGCAGTGGCGGAAACATTGGTGGCCCCTCTCCCTTTGGCCTCTCAAACATCCCCCCTACCGGCTCAGACAGTGCCTCCTGGACCTCCTCCAGGAATCTCTCCAGCAGCCTAAGAGACGTTATTCCTGTTTGTTGAGCCAAGACCTCCGGGGTTTTCCACCCCTCCTCTCCCAGCAGTCTCAGGTCACCCAGCCTTTGTAAACCCCCTGCCATCAGTTGCCTCTGCAGGGTGGCCGACTGAACCGATCTCAAAGGGATGGTGGGGTTGTGGAAGATCCTCCTCCCACACCCACATCACAGGTTCCACACCCCCTTCCCATGTGGACCTTAGCAGCTGCCAGGCCCTCAGCATTGCAGAGTAAAAATCTGAGAGACCTGCTGTACTCAGCCTCTCCAGCTTCATGAGGAAGAGCTGCCGGTCAAACCCTAATCCGCCATCTCTCCTCAGCAGCGCGCATGCTGGTTCCCTCCAGCCAACATCAGTATGGTACAGCAGTCTCTGCACGGCCTTTAGCCGGAAAGCAGCCATCCTGCTCTCCAGTTCCACCAGGCCCTGTCCTCCTTCAGGGACGGTCATGTACAACACTGCTGCCTTCAGTCAGTGATGTCCCGACCAAAAGAAGTCCACCAGCTTGCGTTGCAGGTCTGCAAGCAGACCGGCGGGGGGGTTGAGGACAGCCAGTTTATGCCACAGGGAAGATGCCACCAGGTTGTTAATTATCAGCACCCTCCCTCTATATTACACTTGGGACAGGAGCCACCTCCACCTGGCCAGTCTTGACACCACTGCCTGTGACAGCCCCTCCCAGTTCTTCCTTACCCACTTCTCCGAGCCCAGGTACACCCCCAACACTTTAAGCCCTTCACAACCCCACTGCAAACCCCRTGGAAGCAGAGGAGGACCCCTATCCCCCCATGCCCCACATAACAGAGCTTTGCTCTTGCCCCAGTTTACCTTGGCTGATGAAGCTCCCTCGTACACCTTCAGACTGGTCTCTAGTGCCTGCATATCTTGATCATCCCTGACCATCACAGAAACATCATCTGCATATGCTGACACTGCTATTCCTGTCACCACACCCATGCCTGTCCAGCACACTCCCTGCAGTCTCCTGCGTAGCAGTCCGAAAAAAGGCTCAATGGCTAGTGTGTATAGCTGCCCAGATAGAGGGCATCCTTGTCTAATGCCCCGTCTCACCCAGACTGGCATACTGAGCCCCCCTCCCACCTTAACCATACATGACGCCCCAGCATACAACAGCTTCACACAGGTCACAAAACTCTTCCCAAACCCAAACACAGACATCACATTAAACAGATACTCATGGTCCACTCTATCAAAAGCATTCTCTTGAGCTAAAGAGACCAGTCCAAAGTTCACATTAGAACCTCTCGACAAGTCCAACATGTCCCTAATTAAGAACAAGTTGTCCGTGATTGAGCGTCCCGGTACACAATATGTCTGGTCCTTGTGTATTATAGAGTCCAGATGGGACTTCAGTCTGTTAGAGAGGACCTTGGCAAATATCTTGTAGTCCGCACAGAGTAATGCCACAGAACTCCAGTTCTTAAGTTCACACAAGTCCCCTTTTTTGAGCAGGAGAGTCAGAGCCGCCCGACGGCAGCTCATCGGCAACTCTCCTACCCCGACGCATTCACGCAACACGCAAAAGAAGTCCTGTCCAATTGTTCCCCAGAATTTTTTATAAAACTCCACTGGGAGTCCATCGACCCCCGGTGCACGACCGGGGCTCATCTGGGTTACAGCCTCTGCCAGTTCATGTGACAACAGAGGAATGTCCATTTCATCCCTCTGCACCAGAGAGAGCTTAGGGAGTCCTGCGAACAAGACCTGAGCACACATAGGATCACACACTTCTGCCCTATACAATTCAGTATAAAAATCCACAGTCCGCTCCCGCATCTCCCCCACCACAGAGGTCACCCGCCCATCAGACAGCCGTAGACAATGCATACCCTTGGCTTCACTGCTCTGTCTTTCCAAACCAAAGAAGAAGGAGCTGGGAGCATCCATCTCCTTGAGCATGGAGAACCTAGCTCTTACAAGTGCTCCCTTTGCTTTAACCTGGAAAAAACTGCCCAGGTCCCTACGTAATTCGGCTAAATTAGCCTGGAGGCCTACATTGCCTTGCCCCACCATCTCTACCTCCATCTCACTAATACACCGCTCTAGTTCCCCCAATACTCTACTAGCCTCTGAGGATGAGAGAGCTGTGTACTGTTGACAGAAAAGCAGAATTTGCACTTTCCCCACATCCCACCATTGACTCAGAGACTCATACTCCTCTCTTCGCTACCCCCACCTTTCCCAAAAAGTCTGGAAACATGAGCAAAAAGTGGCATCTTGTAAGAGCTTTACATTGAACTTCCAATAAGATGCCTGCCGGGGCCCTGGTGAAATAGACAGCCGAGCCATGGTTATGTTATGATCCGAAAACCCCACCGGGAGAATGGTAGCGCCCAGCAGCCTATTGCTCTGATTCCTAGACATGTAAAACCGTTCAAGTCGAGCTGCACTCACCCTAGCCCCAAAAACCTTCACCATGTATACTGTCTTGTGTTTGGATGTTTAGTTCTCCAAACATCCACTAAGTCGAACTGATTAATGATGTCCCTTAACACTCCCACTGACACTGAATGAGGCTCTTCCCCATTTCTCTATTTTGTCAAATCCATTGTACAGTTCCAGTCCCCGCCGACCACCAGCGCTACCTCAGGCGCTACCTGTGAGAGATCCTGTCTAAGACTCCCAAATAGAACCTCTATTTCTCTCCCTGTGTTAGGAACATACACATTTATAAAGACAAAACCCATGTTGTTGATTTCTGCTTGAACAACAAGCAGCCTACCCCTACACACCTCCTTTGAGGAGCAAATTTTTACAGACAGACCCGGTGCAAAAAGGACTGCCACCCCTGCACTTAGGTTTGTCCCATGGCTCAACACACTTGCACCTTTCCGCCAGAGCCCCCAATCGACTTCATTCACCACATTACTATGCGTCTCCTGCAGAAACAACACCTGTACTTTTTTTTTGTTTTACATATTCACCCAACACATTCCTCTTTCCCGCATCTCTGGCGCCATTTATATTGAGCGAGCCTACCCGAAGACTCTCCATAAGAAGTGGGAGAAAAGCCAGCAGAGAAATTGACCAATAGCAAAGCTCAAAAAGCCCCAGTGTCAGAAAGAAATTAAACATTTAAACAGTGTCTGAAGGTAAACCTTTACGCACTGTTGTGACCCACTTCCTCAACCTAAACCGTTTC
>NC_036871.1:32325459-32327758 GCF_002910315.2 Salvelinus sp. IW2-2015 | reverse complement strand
GATGTGAATCTTCACTCGGTGACCGCTCCTGACGACCTGGTAAATCGTGCACAAGGGATCCCTCAAACTTGGGATCTCAGGGAGACCACACTTCGGGAACGGAGCAGATGGACCAACCTAAAATCTGAGAGGAAGCGAGCCGAGTGGATACCACATCCCGAACATAGTAAAAAAATTAAATAAAAAAGGTGAGGTGAGCAAACCACACTTGAAGTTGAGTTTTTTAACAAAAGCCTCTGTTACGTGGGCTCTGAGTGTGTTCCTGTGTGAGGGGGGCACCTTGGAGGCGTAAGCAGGGCCGAGTCAGAGGAGAGTAATCTGAGAGTTTGTGGACTCAAAGATACTCTGCTATTGGTCGGTTGCGGGCGACTAGAGCCGTCCTGACACTGAATTGATCACAGTGGGGATCGGTGCGGTCTGTGGGGGTGAGGGGCCAGGGTGACTGTGTGTTCTGTGTGAAACACGGTACTTGGTGAAGCCCTATTGGAAGAAGGACCTCATTCTGAAAGTGTCTGTGTGACTGTCTAAGTGACCCTCAGAGGTGGTGAATTCCAATTATTTTAAATGTGCTAGCCAGGTGTGCCCTGGGTTACTCTGTGTGAGTGTTTTGTTTTGTAGGAGCGTTCTGTGTGGGCGCGGTAGGTTGACTCTGTGTGAGTAACCTTTCAATTATGTTCTGATGTTCTGTGTGGACATCTGACCAGTTCTGTGTGAACATCTGACCATCCTGTGTGGGTGATCATTAAAGTTCTGTGAGTACTTAAGGAATTTCTGTTATAACTGTTTTTCTCTCCCTGTGTGTGTGTGTGTGAGAGAGAGTGAGATTTTGTGTTTGTGTGTGTGACTAAGGAGCCATGGGTGCGCGCGGGAGCAATGAACCAGGCATTCCGGACCCTCCTACTGGAGCCTTGGTATTTATGGTAGATAAATGGGGTAGGGATATTCTGGAACAGGTACTTCTATGGCATAGAGAGGATGGTTTTCCTTTGACAGGGACACTAAGTGTGACGCTGTTAGACAAGATAAGACAGGGATTGGTAGAGAAGGAAGGTAAACTAGGGGAAAAGGATCAAATTGACTGGGTGAAATTCAGAAAATGGGAAAGGGAAGCTGACAAACGAAAGAAGAGACAGGACCCATTTCGGGGAAAACCCAGTCAGAATATGGTAGTTCAGACTGAGGAAGGAGAAAAGAAGGGGAAAGATGAAACAGTGAGAAGGAATAGGAAGGATGATGATGACAGAGATTGTCCCCCTCCCTACTGTACTCCTCAAACTCTCTACCCAGTGTTGCCGGACCTCCCTCCTCCTCAGCCGCCTCCTGCTGATCCGCTGGATGCAAGACCACTACAYCCTGCAGCCCCACCCCCTGTCTCTCCCAACACCACYGTGATTGATCGTCTGGCACGGASCCTGGCTGAAGTCCTGAAAGGGTCTGGAGTGACTCCGGCCAGTCCRACTGGAGCCGCAGTGGGGGGAGCACGCCAGAAGGGAAAAAAGATCAACAATCCTTTTCTCAAGGCTCCTCCACTCAGCTCCAGTGAGGAAAGTGAGGACGGAGGGGCACCCCAGCTGACTCCCCCGTTGAAGGACCGTCTACTGGCCAGGACGGAGAGGCGTGTCTCTACCCCCTCCACATACGACCCAGCATCAGACATGTATCGACAATACTCTCTGATGGCCTGTCCCAACCCTCAGCCTCGCCCTGATGATGCTAATGCTGCTGCCGCCGCAGCATGGGACCCCATTGTGTATGTCCAGAGGACGTGGAGACATGATGAAATCAAAGACATTGTAGAAGACCTACCAGACCCAAGTAAGGACGCTGTGAAATATTCAGCAGAAATGAGGGTATTGGTGGGTCAGTACAAACCATCTGCTGCTGAGATAGCCCATATCTGTAAAAAGAAACTGGGACTCAGGTGGGCGGATGTACAGGAACAGTTTGATTGCAACTACCTGTGGACTGTGAATGGCGCATATCAGGACCAGATAACGGCGCTGCTGGCCAGGATTGTGGAGATGTATCCAACTAAGACCGACTGGACTGCCATCAGAGAATGCACTATGAAGAAAGATGAGGGCCTGGAGGCTTTCAGAAAGAGACTTGAGACCTGTTTCAGGCTACACAGTGGTATCAGACCAAACGAACATGCATATGGGGATCTGCTGAAAGACGCCCTGGTGAGGGGTCTGACACCGGGCCTGGAGAAAGCTGTGAGGACTACCTGCATCAGTTGGGAGACTGAGCCATTAGCAACAGTGGTACAGCACTGCAAGCATGCTGAGAGACAACAAAG